>NC_057809.1:61646197-61687563 GCF_018294505.1 Triticum aestivum | reverse complement strand
CCGAAGCAGGGCCCTTTTTCTATTGTAATATTTGAAATCCAACTTATGCAAAAATGAGAACTTACCTTCAACAATGAATCCTTGAAATTGAGAGGTATATCATTTACAGAGGGTATTTTGTAAGAGCCGGGTCCATGAGTGAAAAGGTGTCCAGGTCGGATCCACTTGTGGTTGTCATCCCCCCATTTTAGCTCTTCCATGGCAGCCCAACCCAAACCTTGGATGAAAGCTCCTTCAATCTGGAATAAGCCATCGAAGTTAACAGAAGAATCCAAAAGGAAATATATGGGAGAAGGATATTGATGCTCCAGAATCCTACTCTATCGTACCATGTAAACATACCTGGCCAATATCAATTGCTGGATCAATTGAATAGCCTAGATCCATGACAATATCAGCTCTCCTTGTGTGGAAATCCCCAGTTAAGGTGTCAATCTCAACTTCTGCAAATGCAGCTCCATAGGTGAAATAGTTAAATGGAGTTCCCTTGCCAGCAACCCAGTCAAACCCAATATCGGGGGTGATATAAAACCCATGAGCAGAAAGATCTACTCGTTCCATGTAGCATGCTTCAGCTAACTGGAAAAAACAGAAGGCCACACCAAAATTAATTGAACTGCTGGAATAATATATATTTTTAATTAATTTAATTTTGAAAACTTGTAAAGCTGAACTGAAGCCTTTGTCTAACACCATATTTTTCATATAAGTCAACATTATTATTTCGATGGCACACTCTGTCGGGTTTTTAACCAAGCATGGTCCCAAAGGGGGTGACCTCGAATTGTAAGCCCTAGTGGTGCGCTGTGAAATGAGAGAGGGCAAAGATGACATCACTGCCACTTCTCCGGATGAAGGAGAAATTCAGTACCTAGCACCTACAGCACATAAAAGGGTTGCATAATGCAATCCTGGAGGTAGCAACTGCATGGCAGTACATGTTAATTACAAAATGCAGATGCCGTAAGCTAGGGAAGCACAAAGCTTTCTCTACCAAGGACCAATCATACCTATGTGGTGAGAGAACTTATATTTGGGTCTCTGATTCAGATATCAACGGTAGTTGGTGCTTGGGGATAAGGTGAGGGACTGAGGGTTTCCCTGAGGGTGCTTGGGCATCAAGGTGAGGGACTGAGGGTTTTCCCCAGGGTGCTTGGGGATCAAGTACAGATCCCTCTAAGCTGTGCTTGAGGATAAATGTGAGAGACTAAGGATATTGACACGTTGATAACATTACCTCAGCAAAAGACTTGTAGTTGCCCCTACTAGCAATGGGTTCCATCCGAGCCATTATTTGCTAACAAGCATCCAAAACTGCAGCACCATATAAATCAGAACTGGCAGAAGCTGCTGTTGGTGAAGCATTTGGAACCTAAGCATATGAAATGTGTGATCACCCCATCGATAGTAACAGAAAAAGTACGATATACAAATGAAGACGAAGTAGATATGTCTTATGTATAGAGGGATATTCCCTACCAGCAATGGGTTCTAAACCTCACCTTGTCTGTACTTGTCTCTGAGATAAATACACAACTTAGAGGGATATCTAGTGACGAGGCAGCAACTTGCGCTATCTTTGTGTGTAAACCCTGCCCCATCTCAACCCCACCATGCATTATCAGGATAGTACCATCAGTGTAAACTTGCACAAGAGCACCAGCCTGCAATTGTTTACCCATATAAACTTGTGTCAGATTGAATAACGACGTAACCAAACATAATGTAAGCCATAGCTAAGGTATTTACTTGTTTAATATTTTACAATAGAACATCTATAATTTAAACAATGATTCAGAATATCATCATTGTACTGGAGTATACACTTGCCAGAAATGGCACAAGATACAGTAAATTTTAGAGGAACTTCATCCAAATGCATGATCCACACCGATCAAGGTATATAATACTGCAAATTCTTCATCTGGTACAAGCACCAGCGACATGGTACACTGCTGGCAACATAATATAGTTGTGTGTTCTGGGGTACAAATCTGATGACAACGACCCCATCCCCAGACAGGGGATGTCTGTTGTCCCAACAAGGACCTACCAAGTAGCAATGCCAAATTCATAAGTTTGCCATAATTTTGTTGCGGCTCAGTTCATCATATAGTAAGTACAAAGAAGTAAAATTGTTCATAGAAAAGATACTTTTTTTGCGGGGTCATACAAAAGATACTAACCCAATAAAAATGTTTATATAGAGATTACACAAATGTACTAGAGGTTTCTTATGGAGTTTGTGAGGGGGAGCTATTCACCTGGTTCATAAATTTTGTAGTGAATGATATGCCAAATTTTGTGGGAACCATAGCAATTCCTCGCTTCCTCCAACGATTATTGCTGTTAAAGACATTTACAGCTTCGCGAGCCTCCACAAAATTAGAAGATGCCTTTAGTTCATCCCAAACCGAATGTATTGTACAGTTCTGCACCAACTGGCCATAATAAAGCATAGCTCTATCACTATGGAAATTAAGTTCCTGAAAACAGTACATCAATTACCAAGAAAAATTAGGTGACAAGGATAGCACCACCCATGAAGATGGCCATGCTTACTTTTATCTCCTCTGGAGTCCGCTTGAGTTCCATAGCCATGTGATGAATCCAATTCTCTGCGATCAACATACCTTCTGGACCACCAAAACCTCTAAAGGCAGTATTGCTTGGGAAATTTGTAAAGCATACTTTCCCACTGACTCTTATATTTGGTATATCATAGACATTTTCCGACTCAAACATAGCATGCTCCAAGACTGCAAGGGACAGATCTAGTGAGTTGCCGCCATTGTTATAAATTTCAAGGTCTAAGGCCAGTATCTTCCCGCCATTGGTAAATCCAACCTAAAAGATCAATTATAGTTAGGTAAAATACATAAAAGTAAAGAGAAATTCAGCACTACTCGTATTTGAGCTAAGTTAACACCCGTTGTCGTCCATAATTGACTTCAGCATTACATGGCAGGGGTCCATTGTATTGACTGGTAATCACTGAAAAATTCACATCTATCTTTTAAATCTTAAAACATGGTGCATATGGGGATATTGAGTCCTCTAGAACTAATCAACCCATTTGCTGAAATTATTTGCTAGGAACTTAGTAGACTAGAGCCATCAGGCTCACATATTAGCTTTTCCAAAGGATCGAACACATGATCTCACAGCTCGACTGGCCGTATACCTTCAACTCACCTCCACGTATACGAACTTGCTGTAGTACTTAAAATCACACCGGCACTCATGCAAACACCAGGAACAGAGGTCCATGTCGGTACTCTTGTTGTATAATAGGAAAGCTAGAGGTATTATGTGTAAAAGTGAAGCTCTGTAAATATCTGTACTGAGGATGAATGGATGAGGTTGCCCCGACCAGAAATTCCAGTGTCTTCCCCTTCTCTCACCTTCGACTCCTCTCTGATTAGGTGTGTGATCCACAACATGGCATCAGAGCAGGGTGGCTTGGGGGCCTAATTTGCGGTGGTGGAGAGCTGAATCGGGGCTGGGTTGGTCGGCTGTGGTGGAGGAGTGTGACTGGCGGCAGTTGAGGCGCAGCGCTGGTCAACAAGGGCGCGTCGGACGTCAACAGGCAACGAGGTTCAGCCGCTGCGGTGACTTGATTTGAGCATTCCCTTCGTTGCTGGAGCTGAACAGGTCAGGCATTTGGGTACTCAGTCTGAGGTGTGTGTGCTGGGTGTGGAGGAACTGAAGGTATGGCAGGCAATGAAAATGCCCCAGCAGGAGTCACAACGGGGGAGCTTGCTGCTGTTTTGCAGGCAATGGATGAGAAGTATCGGGTGTTGTTTGATGCAATTAACAAGCAAGCAGGGAACTCAAGATCAGAAGTGGAGATAAAAGAAGAGGTGCACCCTTTGCAAATGCCCCACGTAAAATTAGAAGGGCCTGAGAGTTATGTGAGTTGGGCAAAGCATACAGAGACCATTTTGGTCTCTAGGAAGCTTGAAGGTTATATTTTAGGCATGGTGGAGAAGCCTGCAGATGAGAGTTCCAAAGATGGCCAGAAGTGGAAGGCGACAAATGCACTTGTGAGGGCCTAGTTATTGAGCTCAGTATCACCTCAGATCTCTAAGAAAATTGAAAGGATTAAAAAAGCTTCTGAAATCTGGAGATTATTGAAAGGGACATTCTCAGGAGTAGGAAATGAAATGCTTGCTTGCAAGATTCAGAAGGAGTTGCAGGACCTGAGTCAAGGCGAGAAGACAGTGGTTGACTATGTTTCTGAGCTGAAACGACTTTGGAGCAATTTGGATTATTATGATCCAATTGAGATGGAGTGTGGCAAGTGCATTGAAAAATACAATAAATGGACCGAGAGGAGGCGTGTTAGGGATTTTCTGAATGGACTTAATTCTAAGTTTGAAAACAGAAGGGCTGCATTGTATGGTAGTGGGAAACTACCTAACCTGGAGCAAGCAATATCTGCAATTATTAGTGAGGAAACTCGGTTGAAGCTGGAGGCTACAGGATCGTCTACACAAGGCGTCGTACAGAGGCGCTCAACCTTCCTTGCTACAGAAGGGGCAATTTTTCAAAGATCAGGAGCAAGTATATATGAGAAGAAATGTTTTGAATGTGGCCAGCCAGGACACTTGCGAGTCTCTTGTCCTGAATTAGTTGGAGCAGGCTGGGGTAGAGGACAAGAGTGGCGTGGCAGGGTCGTGGACGTGTATTTGATGGACGTGGAGGTAACCGGGGGCGTCGTGTGCGACCTACTGGCAGGGCAAATATCTCATCAGTTATTGAAGAAGCCCCACAAACTATGAAAGTAGAGATGTTAGTCGATGACTGGGAGAGGTGGAGCAAATTTAAGGGAATGTGTTTGGAGGATAAGCAATCTATCGAGGCTTCTATTGCATCCACTTCTGCTGCATCTGCCAACTTTGGTCGTAAAAGTTCCTGCACTATGAATTATGAAGTTGCTTATATACCATGGTTAATTGACTCTGGGGCTTCTAGACATATGGCTAGTTCTTATAGAAATTTTATTGACTATGCTCCTGATTTAAAAAGGTAAAGTGTCAAATTGGCTGATGGCTCCTCTCAAACTGTTCTAGGGTCAGGAACAGTCAAGTGTGGATCTAATATGCATCTTTCATCTGTTCTGCATGTTCCCTCGTTCCCAATTAATCTGCTATCCATTAGTTGCATTACAAACGAGCTTAATTGTGTTGCTATCTTCTTCTCATCATGGTGCTTATTTCAGGAACTTGGGACTGGAAGAAGGCTTGGGACAGGGAGCATGCGTGGTGGCATGTACTACTTAGATGATAACAATGTCACCTATTGTTGCTGCTTTGTTGTCTCACTCTCCACTGGAGGAATTTCTTCTTCTTCATCGCAGGCTAGGACATTTGTCTTTTGTCATTTTGGATCAGCTTTATCCAAACCTGTATAATAAAATTAGCAAAGAGAATCTAGTATGTGATGCATGCCACTATGGGAAACAGACTAGGAGTACTTATGTATCTTCTGATAATAGGAGTACTGTACCGCTTTAGACCATCCACTCGGATGTATGGGGTCCTAGCGGAGTATTATCTCTTAATGGATATCGCTCTTTTGTCACATTCATTGACTGCTGCACTAGGACTACTTGGGTCTATGTGTTGAAAAACAAGAGTGATGTATTTGAATGTTTTAGGGATTTTCATAATTTAATCATGACCCAATATAATGCATGCGTGAAAGTACTTCGTACTGATAATGGCACGGAATATGTGAATAAGGAGTTTGACGAATATTTATCAAGCTTTGGAATTATTCATCAAACTACTTGTCCTGGTACCTCTGAACAGAATGGCTTGGCTGAGAGAAAAAATAGGCATCTCTTAGAGATTACACGGTGTATCATGATGGCCATGAATGTTCCAAAATTTCTGTGGAGTGAGGCAGTAATGACTGCTGCATACTTGATGTACAGAATGCCATCTAGAGTTCTTGGTTACAAAACTCCAATAGAGTGTCTGACAGGTAGGACTACATATGTGGTTCCACCAAAGGTGTTCGGGTGTGTGTGTTTTGTGAAAGATTACAGGCCATTTGTTGGAAAGTTAGATCCAAGGGCTGTGAAGTGTGTGTTTGTGGGGTATTCTGGGAAGCAGAAAGGCTATAAGTGTTGGTGTCCATCAGAAAAATGAATGTTTGTGAGCATGGATGTAATCTTCAGGGAACAAGTACCATTTTATGGGGAATCTGATGATTTAACCGATGTCTTTCCTGATCTGTTTTCTAGTGATGTTTCAGATCTGGACAACGGGACATGGGGAGAAAAAGAAGGAGAAGAGAGCAATTCTGCACCATCAAGAGAAATGGTGGTTGGAGTAATACCATTGGAAGACAAAAATGATAATATAGATGTGGATCTTATAGAAGGAGAACCAGGACGAACTATGCAAGGGGAGAGACAAAATACATCAACTGAAGTTATGCGGTGGGCAAGACCGAATGAAGAACAAAATCTGCGGGTGTATACGCGGAGACATCAAACTGAGGAAGAACATGTGCAGGGGGAGGAAATTAGTCCAGCGGAGGATGATTCAGAAGCTCAAGTTCAATCCGACGGGCATGATTCCAGTTCACAACCATCAGCTTCATCTCATACTCCACTACCGGTCTCCACAAGCGATGGTATACCTCCTCTTGCTTATGATGACTTAAATGTTCCCATTGCCCTTAGAAAGCAGCCTCACACTATTGCTGGAAAATTGCCCTCTAAATTAGCCCCATATGATGTCTCTAATTATGTTACATATAGTTCTATTGGGCCTTTGTATAAGTCATTTATAGCTTCCTTGGATTCAACTTTACCTATACCACGTGACTGGCAAGAAGCGAAGCAATACCCAGAATGGAGGGCGGCAATGTTAGAGGAAATGGCAGCACTTGATAAGAACCAAACATGGGTACTTACTTCTCTCCCTGTAGATAAGAAAGTTGTGGGTTGTAAATGGGTATTTACAGTTAAACAAACTCCAGATGGTAAGGTGGAAAGATGTAAGGCTAGGCTAGTTGCAAAAGGGTATAGTCAAACTTACGGAGTGGATTATGATGAAGCGTTTGCTCCAGTGGCGAAATTGAGTACTGTCAGGACTTTAATCTCGATAGCTGCAAATCAGAAGTGGAAATTGTTGTAGATGGATGTTAAAAATGCTTTTCTCCATGGAGATCTGCAAGAGGAGGTATATGAAGGAAATATGCCCTAGAGGCAATAATAAAGTTATTATTTATTTCCTTACATCATGATAAATGTTTATTATTCATGCTAGAAATGTATTAGCCGGAAACATAATACATGTGTGAATACATAGACAAACAGAGTGTCACTAGTATGCCTCTACTTGACTAGCTCGTTAATCAAAGATGGTTATGTTTGCTAACCATGGACAAAAAGTTGTTATTTGATTAACGGGGTCACATCATTAGGTGAATGATCTGATTGACATGACCCATTCCATTAGCTTAGCACCCGATCGTTTAGTATGTTGCTATTGCTTTCTTCATGACTTATACATGTTCCTATGACTATGAGATTATGCAACTCCCGTTTGCCGGAGGAACACTTTGTGTGCTACCAAACGTCACAACGTAAATGGGTGATTATAAAGGTGCTCTACAGGTGTCTCCAAAGGTACATGTTGGGTTGGCGTATTTCGAGATTAGGATTTGTCACTCCGAATGTCGGAGATGTATCTCTGGGCCCTCTCGGTAAAGCACATCACATAAAGCCTTGCAAGCATTACAACTAATGAGTTAGTTGCAAGATGATGTATTACGAAACGAGTAAAGAGACTTGCCGGTAACGAGATTGAACTAGGTATTGAGATACCGACGATCGAATCTCGGGCAAGTAACATACCGATGACAAAGGGAACAACGTATGTTGTTATGCGGTCTGACCGATAAAGATCTTCGTAGAATATGTGGGAGCCAATATGAGCATCCAGGTTCCGCTATTGGTTATTGACCGGAGACGTGTCTCGGTCATGTCTACATTGTTCTCGAACCCGTAGGGTCCGCACGCTTAAAGTTTCGATGACAGTTATATTATGAGTTTATGAGTTTCGATGTACCGAAGTCAGTTTGGAGTCCCGGATATGATCACAAACATAACGAGGAGTCTCGAAATGGTCGAGACATAAAGATTGATATATTGAACGGCTATATTCGGACACCAGAAGTGTTCCGAGGAAGTTTCGGATAAAACCGGAGCACCGGGGGGGTTACCGGAACCCCCCAGGGGGTTAATGGGCCTCATGGGCCTAAAGTGTAGAAGAGGGGCTGCCAGGGCAGGCCGCGCGCCCCCTCTCCCCCTAGTCCGAATTGGACAAGGAGGAAGGGGCGGCGCCCCCCTCTCCTCTCGCCCTTCCTCCCCCTCTCCTACTTGGACAAGGAAAGGGAGGGGAGTCCTACTCCCGGTAGGAGTAGGACTCCTCCTGCGCGCCTCCTTCTAGGGCCGGCCGCACCCCCCCTTGGATCCTTTATATACGGAGGCAAGGGGCACCCCAGAGACACAAGTTGATCCACGTGATCTTATTCTTAGTCGTGTGCGGTGCCCCCTTCCACCATAATCCTCGATAATATTGTAGCGGTGCTTAGGCGAAGCCCTGCGACGGTAGAACATCAAGATCGTTACCACGCCGTCATGCTGACGGAACTCTTCCCCGACACTTTGCTGGATCGGAGTCCGGGGATCGTCATCGAGCTGAACGTGTGCTAAAACTCGGAGGTGCCATAGTTTCGGTGCTTGATCGGTCGGGCCGTGAAGACGTACGACTACATCAATCGCGTTGTGCTAACGCTTCCGCTGTCGGTCTACAAGGGTACGTAGATCACACTCTCCCCTCTCGTTGCTATGCATCACCATGATCTTGCGTGTGCGTAGGCATTTTTTTGAAATTACTACGTTCCCCAACAGTATATATGGAAATTCCTCCTGGGTTTAGAAGCCGGGAAACAGAGGGTAAAGTGTGTCGGTTAACAAAGTCTCTGTATGGACTAAAACAGTCTCCTACGGCATGGTTCGGAAGGTTTCGAAAGGAAATCTGTTCCATAGGTTATCGGCAAAGCAATGAAGATCATACCCTATTCTTTAAATGCCAGTGCGATTACATTACTATACTTCTTGTTTATGTAGATGACATTGTGATTACAGGTAACAATGAGGTGGAGATATCTCAGTTGAAGAAGATGTTAGCAAAGTCGTTTGAAGTCAAGGATATGGGATTCTCCACTACTTCTTGGGAATCGAAGTTGCATATGGCCCAAAAGGTATTTATCTCTCACAAAGAAAATATGTGCTTGATTTACTTGAGGAGACATGGATGTTAGGATGCAAACCTGCAGTCACACCAATAGAACAGAATCATCGGATCTCTGCAGATGGCGGTGATCCCGTTGATAGGTACCAATACTAAAGGCTAGTTGGGCGGTTAATCTATTTGTCACATACGAGACCAGATATAGCATATGCTGTTAGTATTGTAAGCAGATACATGCATGACCCTAGAATTAGCCACTTAGATGTTGCGAATAGAATTCTAAGATACTTAAAGAGTTGTCCTGGGAAGGGAATCCTGTTCACTAATCATGGACATCTGAGAATCAAGGGGTACACAGATGCGGACTGGGCTGGATGCTTAGATGATAGGCGTTCAACTTCGGGCTACTGCATGTTTGTCGGAGCAAATTTGGTTAGTTGGATTAGTAAGAAGCAGAGTGTGGTAGCTCGCTCGACAGTGGAAGCGGAGTTTAGGTTAATGGCTTCAGGGTTGTGTGAACTGATGTGGCTAAAAACATTGCTAACGGAGTTGCAGTTGTGCAGTGGTGCACCTATTCAGGTATATTGTGATAATCAGGCCACAATTAACATAGTGAACAACCTTGTTTATCATGATAGAACTAAACATATTGAGATAGATAGGCACCTTATCCAGGAGAAATTAGATGAAAGGTTATTCCAAATTAGTTATGTTAGGTCAGTAGATCAGCTTGCAGATGTATTAACAAAAGGGATAGGTGTTGTATCATTTATGAGGATTTGTAACAAGATGGGGCTTATTGACATCTTCGCCCCATCTTGAGGGGGAGTGTCGGACTCTTGTTGTATAATAGGAAAGCTAGAGGTCTTATGTGTAAAAGTGAAGCTCTGTAAATATCTGTACTGATGATGAATGGATGAGGTTGCCCCGACCAGAAATTCCAATTTCTTCCCCTTCTCTCACCTCTGACTCCTCTCTGATTAGGTGTGTGTTCCACAACAGTCCATAACACACACACGAATGCAACAACTTGACATTGGCCAGCGTCACATATCATGCCTCGCATTTCTTCTACGGCTTTTGTATTTTTCTAATGTTTACAACTTGATGACTACCGCTGCTTATATACATGTACTCATAGTCTCATACCTCTATCTAGTACCTAGTCATACTCTATTTTAATCTACATGTACTCATAGTCTCATACTAGGTTCGCAACATGCAAGCTTACAAGTTACAACACACTCAGATGGACATGGACAACAGGTTCTATGCGACTCGTACACTAACAGTTTTATTGATGCAACATCACATTTGGCTGAAAGGAATGCACTGTTTAAACTCCATACCTTATATTTCCCCAAAAACCTGTGCCTTTGTCCAATTGTCATCATATCAACATCCCTATCCAAAACAATCTTTACTGGCCTTCTTAGACAATAGGAAGCTACGGACGCTGCCGCAACAAATATTACTGATCTAGTTTCTTTTCCTCCAAATCCGCCACCAATACGCTTAGTCTTGCAAACAACTTTTGATAGTGGAAGACCAAGAACATTCGCAACATACTTCTGATGCGTATGGGGAGCCTTAAGATAAATAACATTTAGTCAAATAATAGTATATATAAGACTGAGTGCATATGCAATGTTGAACAAACATGACACAAGACACTGGTAAAAATAGACAAGTGAACTCACAAAAATAAGGGCATGAAAGACAATACTACAATTTGTACTGGAAAAACATTTAGCTGAAAACTGCCAAGGTCTAAACAAACTGAACCAAGACAGGCACTCAACTTTGACGCACTTCTCTTCGACGAAAGAACTCTGTGATGAACCTTTGGTACATGTGATACACATGAGGCTTATTTTGTACAGCCTCTGTAAACTAATATAAGACCTTTTAGGTCACTACTTTAGTGACCTAAATAAAAATTACTGGCACCGAGTCATTAGGTGACTAGGTACTATGTAATATACAAATCCTTAGAAGTGAAGCCTACTGAAAAAATGGACCGCACCAGATGCTGGGCTATAGCCTATAATAAGCAGAAGCACTAGTTACAGTGGGTCCCACCCCCTCTACCGCTACCTCTTAACCTGACACTTAGAAGAGAAGGTATTGCTTTGCAGTATCTCTAGGTGAGCCTGAGTTTCATACTCCTTTTTCTAGATTATTACTTATTTCAGAATAAGCTATTACTTTTTTTCCGAGCAAGCACCAAAGTGTGTGTCATTTCTCAATAAAAGAACACAAAGAAGGCACAAAATGTACATTTCTCGTTAGATTTGTGGTTCGTTTCTAAATTTGTGTTTCGTTCATAAAGAAGCTATTGCTTTGGGAGCATCAAACATATTATCGACATATGAAATTCACATTATAAATTTAAAATTAAAGAACAGAGCATACTTGAGTAGATGAGATCATATGTATTTCATTTCCAGAATCAACTGGCCAGACAAGAGTGCATTGAGGTTCCATGTAGAAGTGCTCTTGACCTCCGACTCGAACTTCTCCTTCTATAATTTTATCGCATGTATTGGATGCAAAACATAGTTCAACATCCCCTTTCGAAAGGCATCTCGTGGTATGTGGATGAAAACTACCAGCTTTGATAGCTTCCTCTATTGAGAGGATTGCTGGCAGCTCAGAATACTTGATATTTACTTTATTTGCAGCAGCTTTTGCATTATCATGGGTGTCTGCCACAACGATTCCGATGATCTGCCAATGAGAAGAGAAAGGTGTAATTTGACAAAATAACAAAGATGCGGGACATTCCACCTGCCAAGTCATATCAAAACATGTACGACTAAAATATAAGATCCAACAGATATACCCGGCCAACACAAGTAATGACATCAGATGCAAAAACCTCCCCATCATGGATAATTGGCCCAATATTCTTTTTTTGGAGGAATCTAATTGGACCAATATTGTTAGCACCGGGAACATCTTTTGAGAGGAAGAGACCAGCGAACCCAGGGGAACATTTGGCAACTGAATCATCAATACACAAAATGTGAGCGTGAGCCTCCTTACTCAGTACCAGAGCAGCATGCAATGTATTCGGGGGTGTCGGTGTGTCATCAACATATTCTGCCTCACCAGTCACCTAGAATATTGGATGATCTAGCAAGTCACGAAATAAAATATAACAAAACAACCCCCCGCTTTTATAGTTAGTTAGTTAATTAAGTCGTTAATTGTTAAAAACGTTTGTTGTTTCTTCCATCTGGAGGTGTTGTATTTTGCATCATTTTGGCGCGCTTCTGAATAAAAATGGCATGCATTTGAATGTGTGGTCCAGAAAGAAAGATTTTATAAAAGAACATTATAGTAACAAAAAACAAGACGAAAACTAGCTGAGAAAGCAGAACCAACTGGGTTCCAGTTTGTGTAAACCAGCTTCGGATTGTCCGATTCACCCACCTAGCCCACTTTGAATTCAACTTCCATATACATTGGTTTGGATCTGATTCCAGATATCTAATTAACAAAACCCTGGCCTCAGGTATAAAACATTGAGTTTGGCAGAAAAATAGAACACAGAGGAAAGACAGGATTATTTGGCTAGCATGATGTGGTCAAAGATCTGATTCACATTCCAGATAGCAAAACAAGTTTGATGCTGCCTTGGTATCAATGCCGTCAAAAAGCAAGAGATTCACGGCATGGCTGAATTGGAGATCTAATAAAGCAGAAAAAAATAATATCAGGAGAGATCTGACATTAAGTTAAGCCAAGGTCCAAACTGAACTTTATTTTTTCACAAGCTCCCAGCAGCGGCTAATGAAAACGAAGTTTACATGTGGAACTGAAAGGCGCCTAGGGGATTAGACAGAGACCAGGTCCCCAAAGTGCATTTTGTCCAAAAGAATCCCAAACACAACAAATGTAAGCAAGAAAGAAGACATGATGTTTTCCAAGCAGCAAGTTGTAGAGGTGATGAAAATGGGAGAAATATTGTACCTCCGACACCAGGAACTACAAGATGCCTAAAAGTACAGGTACTCCTCATGAAAGTGGTTTGACCAGGAAAATTTCCATGTATTCTGATTTGAAGCAAGGATGACACAACTTAAAACTTAGATTCTGTAAAATGCTAAAAATATTAATAATACCTGAAGCATAGCTGACAAATGAACCATTGGTTGACCCACGGCAGTCCCTTGTCGCACTAATTCATAACCTTGAGTTCCAATTGTAACAGGCCTAGTGTAAGACTGTATGGCTGGCATATTAGCTATATCCAGCCCCTCCGACAATCCTTTAGTGTTCAACTCATGTGTCACATAAAGGAAAAATTTGAAAAAGAAACTCAAAGTAAGTGAACTACGAAATTCAACCATTCCACCTGGTGCATTCTCTGCTAGTGGAATGTCCTCTTTTAACAAATTAAAGGCCTCATCCAACAATCCATAGTCCAACTTCTTTCCAACAAGGAAACTTTCAGTTTTTCCAGCTGTGAGTGGAACCGGAGCTACCCCTCCATAGACGATAGAGACATTAGATACTATCCAGTTTCCTTCAGCTTCTGTTATATGCACACGCATTCCAGCATTCACCAAAGCAATGTCATCCTGCCTCCTATGAGCCTATTTAAATTCTTTGACATACTCAAATGGCCTTGTCCATGGTAGTATAACAGATAGCAATACTTCATCATCCTTTAAATCAACTTTACGGTAACCAAGAAAGAAATCTTTTGCAATGGTGGTCCTAACATTGTTGTTAACATCAATTATCTGGAATGTTGCACCTGTAGACATCCAAAGTGGATTTAGGTCTGATATTGGACTAACAGTACAAATGTTACCACCAACAGAAGCAACATTCCTGATTTACGTTCCCGCAAACCATTTTAGCTGTCGTAGTATTGCCTAACAAGACGAAGTTTGAAGAGAACCACGCTCTGCAATAACCTTCTTTAGGAACTCCTGGAGCTGTGCAAGTCTAACTGCAGAACCAATTCTTAAGCCATCCTCTTCTGCTTTAAGGGTGTGGAGTTCTGGAACATGGGTAACTGAGATCATTACCCCATATTGAGCATTCTTGAACTTTGTTTCAACTCCCACTTCGGAGTTACCAATGATAAGTTTTGCCTCTGGGTAGCATGATTTCAACTGCAGTAGCTGGTCTAGTTTAAGAGGTCTATACCAACTGATCCCGTTGAACCCATTCAGTCTAAGTGGCATAATTTTTCTCAACTGATGTTCAGGAGGAAAAATGAGTTCCTTCTCATTGTATGCATTTCCATCAATTTCGTTATATGAACTAGGTAAGTAGGTTTTCACCGAAGGCAATAGTGAAGAATCATTGCCATTGACATATGTCTCATTTCTGCACAAACATGGCTTCCCAGTTGAAGGGCAGATAGCTTTGCCATTGACACTTTCCGAGGGTGAAGCAGTGTACAAGGAATCATCCGTTTTCACAAAAACACCGAAGGCATCTATTATTGGTCTGTAGCCAGTACAGCGACACAAATTTCCTGCAAGGCTATCTTCAATCTGCTCTTTAGTAGGGCGTTGTTTACTTGATCGCAGCAGCGCATACATGGACATCACAAAACCAGGGGTGCAAAATCCACATTGTGAACCATGTGCCTTGGCTAAACGTTCCTGTAATGGATGTAGAGTCATAGACCATCACGAGGAAAATAGGTATGAAATGGATGTCGGGAACTGATGAAAGAATTTTGCTAAGAATTCCACTTTTTGTTCTCAGCATACAGTAGACTGTCAAAAATGAACACAAAATGGAAGTGTAACAGCTTCGTACATGTCCACATTTTCAAGAAATGGATTCTAAGTAATCAACTCTGAGACAGTAAACAAGCTTAATGAATGGGTAGGGTTTCCATGACGACTTCACATATTTCGAGACAGTTGACCTAATTACATCATATGGCATGTTCAATCAAAATATAAACTGTCAAGTAAAAAATTATACAGTTGAAATGCATTTTTTCCTATACTGAACAAAATTGCTTTTAATCATGTTCATCAGTTTCTTCTATTTTTGCCAGTCATAGTTGGCCTGTGTACTACTACTCTTATGGTAAATTTGGTGCCTCTATTAGCTAGATAGGTTAACACCACATGTCAGATTCAGACATACTGCAAATCCACACCCCACCTACTGCGTATGCATGGGTAGGCTTTACAGCTAAAAAGTCTTAACATTTAACCTGTGAGGAAATATGTCGCTGCTAGAAGGAGGGCGCGAGAGGGCCGGCCGGGGCCTTTTGCCCTGGTCGGGCAAGAGGGAAGGGATTTTCTTCTTAATTCTTGCTTGATTAGATTGATACATCTCATCTCTTTATATAGAGAGGTTTACTTGACTCCCAAGCAAGGCTTACTTGACTCCTAAGCAAGCGACCCTTATCTCTAATTAACCCTAAGACTAACGGGCTATACTGCCAGCCCAGGCCCATTAGGCCCATTACATACTCTAACATTAATAGATTCCATATCCACCACTTCACCAGCTAGTATGGAAATAAATTAAAAACAATAATATTGTTTACCTTAGTTAGGATCATATTAGTAACAGAAGTAGCTGCCACATGGATACCTACAAGTCAATCAAAAACAGTGCATCACGTGGACTGGATGCAAACCTCGCCGGCAATTTCCAATTCCCTTGACTGTGATTATGTGCATTCCTTCCAAAGAATAAAGTGGAGCCAAGCATGCATTTATTGCAAAGTGCCTAAATAATGTAATGATTTGGGTCAAAATGGAGCTCAGATTCAAGAAATGGGCAATAACCACAAAACATGCATAACAGTTAATATATAGGATTTACATTTGCCCTTAAAATGGTTCATTAGCAATGCACACCACTATAACAGTTAAACACCACATGTTGTAAATGCAAGCAAGCTAGAGTTCACGAATGCATGCTGTGTTTCAGCTAGAACAAAGCTATATGTGAAAGAATACAGACTCAATAAGGGTGAACGTGTTGCAGAATCTGTTTCACATTGCTATGTGAACCTCAGATTTTTTAGGATGTGTTTGGTGTGGGAACCAAGTATAATGGATTGGAATGGTTCCATCCCTTGGAGAATGGAAAGAAATGGAATGGAACGGTTCCATCTAAGTGTTTGGTACCAAGAACGGAGCAATTCCAGATTTGGATTGGAGGGATGGAATGGAACAGGATGATTCCATTATGTTTTTTTTTTCCGAAAAGGAGGATTACCCCCGGCCTCTGCATCATGCGATGCACACAGCCATAGATGATTCCATTGTGTGTTTGGTTGGAGGAATGGGATGGAATGAATATGGTAAGCCACCTCCTGTATGGAAAGGGTGAGGTTATTATAACTATATAGGCGCATATGTGTAAATTTCATCAATAACTAATTTGTATTTTAAATAACATTTCATTCAGCAAGAATAACTCAAATTAGATAGAGTGAGAATGACATGACTTGTTGAAGGAATAAGATGCTCACTGTGATTTCCTTGTACTTTGATCATAGCATGAGACCATGACAGTGCAGGCTCCACATCCACCTTCACCACATCCGAGTTTTGTTCCTCAAAAGCCGATATCTACAATACATAGCTAATCAGAAATTAGAGCATAGTTAGCAAACCACCATATGTAGATGATTCAGGTACTATGTGTCAACTGTTAAGTTTTACTATATCTTGAAGGCTTGAATCTGACGAATGCAGCAGCCTACGACAGAGGATGCTGGTGAGACTGCTTGAAGAAGGCGGTCACTAACTACGATGATGCCATGACGTCCATTGAGGCTCAGTTTGATGTGTACAAGACGTGGAGGCAGGAGGATGGATGTACTGTACCTCCACTATTTATCTCTGTTTGTCAGTTCCGTCTCATTTTTACAGTAAGAGCACACTTCCAAATTAACTGCTACAGTGTACCAATAGAACAATGCAGTTGCTTTAAAACAAGTATACCCCAGCAAGTTTTCTATTGCCACAATGTAGCCAAATTAACCCGCAATGTGCTGCTATTTTTGAACAAACTACCCGCAAAAAGAAAATTGTACAAAATGTACCTCCACCATAATGTAATTACTCTACAACAAGCATACGCCAGCAAGGTTGACGATGGCTGCCGTTTGGAGCGACCGCGAGGGCGCTCCGCACCCAACTGCGGATCCACCGGACGGCGCCGGAGATCGCCGGCGGGTAGGAGGCCGATTCTGGGTTTTAGCGGGATCTGATGAAGAGGATGCGGAAGATGATGGGCCGGAGCCGCCGGGGGAGTCGCCACCGTCTCCCTCTCCGTCGGACCTTATTTGCGAGTTTTTTAATTGTGGGTATTCCGAAGAGGAGGTGGCGACGACGGTAGATCGGGTCGTTCCTCCTGACGATCCGGCACGCGCGGGGCTTGACGACGGAGAGAAGGTCGAGATGATTCGACGGATTGTTCATCGGAAGACCGCGACAACGGCGCTTCGGCCATGGAAAGGGCCGCTTCCTAAGGTTAGTTTGCCGAAACTCACTGTGTTTGATCTGATTCGTCCCGAGGATTGGATTACGGTTAAGCGAAAGAAGAAGACGCGGAAGTTATACCGGAGTTTGAGATCGCCGGCGCCGGCCAGGCCGGACGCGGCGGTCGCGATTCAAACGACGAGGGCAGTCGCGCTACCTCGGCTGCTGTGTGCGGCTGGGCTGGATCGCGAGGCTGCGGGCTCTGCTGTTTTTGGGCTTGAGAACAATGGGTATGAGGCCCACTGTTGCTCTCTTGTCCGGCCCGGGTTGAGTTTACAGCCATGCACGTCCGATACATCTACCTCTTCGATCGTTCCTGCGCCGTCGTTGGGAGGCGCTAGGGTTCGTCGGTGTGGGAGACGCGGCTACCCGGTGTGTGGAGTGCGCCGGGCAAGGAAAATCCCTCCGCTTCATATGGCTGGCCGGGGATCGGCCCCCACACCGGCCGCGAGTGGCACGGGGGGAAGTGCTGGGGCTGCCCCGCCGCCGCCCCATGGGTCGGGTCGTGGAGCTCCGCCGATCGGGCAGCGGCCGCCGGCTCCGGCCCCGGGAGCTGCAGGGCGTGGAGGAGCGCCGCCCCCTCAGCTTCGGGGTGTTCCTCCGCCCCCAGTGAGGCATCAGAACGGCAACCTGGGAGCCCGGGCGGCGGCTGCGTTGCCGCCGGCGGCCGGGCGGGGAGTGCTAATACCCCACACGCCGGCTTTGACTACGGCTGCTGCTGGTCGGGGGGTCCCTCGCTCACCTCCGCAGAGGGCGCCTACTCCTGTGACAGCGGCGGCGGCTCCGGCTATGGTCAGACCCGCGGCGCCGGGAGTGGCTCCGACTGCCCGTGTTACCTCTGAGCCTGGGAACGTGCCTTCGGGGGGTCAGCGTGCACCTCCTCCTCATCTTGCTATTCGACAGGCGCAGAACCGCTCGGGGCAGACGCAGGCTCAGACCAGACAGAATTCCAGTGGAGGGCCGGTTGATGCACCACGAGGCAAGTGGGGAGATGACGGTTTCGATGCATATGGTGTGGGTCAACATCGAGGATCTTCGTCAGCGGGAGGAGGTCGTGGATATGCTTGGCAGAGTGACGGGTCTGCAGAGAGACCGTTTCTAGGGCCAGCTGGAGGCTTTGTTGAGGGGGCCTCAGGACCAGATAACAGACAGAGAGGAGGTTTCTGTGGATACCGTGGTCGTGGTGGAGGCCGAGGGAGGTTTCGACGGCCGCCTCCACCCAGGGTTACTGATTCTACCGGGTCGGCAATGGAGACTGATCAGACCCCCCTTGAGTTACCACCCCAGGCGATGGAGGTGGTGAATGCACTGGCTGTTGTGGACGTTCCTGGGACTGAGAAGGACGACGAGGTTGCTGACCGGGCTGATGCAGAGCGGGCATCCAAGTATGCTCACAAGAAAGAGAGGATGCTTTGTTACCGGTGCGGTGAGAAAGGTCATTTCATTGCAGAATGCGTGGCTCAGCTTTGTGAGTCTTGTGGCAAGCTAGCGCATGCTTCGGGGGAGTGTCCTTTTCTGAGGGAGCAGGTTCCAGCTCTTACTGTGTACGGTGTGTACTGTGCTGAGCTGATGTTCTTTGAGTCAGCGGCTGCGAGGGAGGCTCCAGTTGAGACCCAGAGCCTCACTACTGGATTGGTGAAGGTGACCCAGGGTGATGTTTCACACGCTCAGATTGTGCAGAGGCTTATGGAGCTGGCTCCGGGTGATTTTCAGTGGGACCTGGTATCTGTTGAAGAAAGAGTGTTCAGAGCTGAGTTCCCTTCGGTTGAGGACTTGCGGCGCTTGTTGAGCTTTGGGATGTGTAAGGTTCCAGGCACCAACGGCATTTTGGAGTTTCACGAGTGGAAGAAAGTTGAGCCTAAGGGGAAGCCTCTTACTCAAGTGTGGCTGAGATTCTCTGGGGCACCATCTGAGGCTCTAGCTGATGTTCGTGTGGTGGCTAGCTTGGGGATTATGGTTGGTAAAACGGAGAAGGTTGATATGGCGTTCACGAGAGCTCAGGGGGTGGCCCGTTTGCGAGTCAGTATTTTGGACATAGAGTATGTTCCGGACGTCGTTAACTGGACTTATAGGGGTGAGGTTTTTCCCCTTGAGATCGAGTTTGAGGATACGGAGTTATTTGCTGAGGTGGCTGCTGGCACTGACGTGGATATGCACGAAGGGGGTGATGATGATGGTGCTTCCAGGGAACCGACTGATGAGGCGGCACAGGAGCCCAACGGATCGGGGCCTGTGGCTCAGGAGTCTGAGAACGGATCCGGGATGGAGCAGTCTCCCACTTCGTCTCAGCCTCATAGCACTTTGCGGTTTGGATCTTTTCAGCCGACATCGGCTCCTCCTCGTCTATGGAGTGATCGGGTTGACTCTCACGACGCGTTTGAGCACACGCTACCGGCCTTGGACTTTGGACAGGCTCTCCGGTGCTCGGACGATGTTCGACGCGAGGTGGAGCCTCAGGGGTTGTCGGGGCTCACTCCTGGAGGGGAGGGGCTCGGCTTGGTTTCTTCCCGGAGGGAAGGGGTGTCGGGGCAGGCGGCCACGACGCCCTCTTCTCCCGTCTCGTCGCCTATGTCCACGCGGCTGGCGTCAGTGTCCGGCAGTGGCAGTACACCTTTGGGGCAGGTGGCCCTGGAGGAGTGCCAGGCGGGAGCTCCGACTGTGGACGAGTCGCAGGAGGCACTACGTACACGTCAGGGGCAGGTGGCCCCAGACCCTCTAGTGCCGACAGTGGTTCAACCGGCGTTGCACTCGGCTTCGAGGGCGAGAGCAGGGGGGATGGACTAGGGCAGGCGGCTCTGGTGCCCACTCCTCCTGCCATCTCCCCCTCCCTTCGGAGGTCTCCCTCACCCAGGCCGTCTCCGGGTTCCGTTACTCGGGAGGAGGTGATTGCTTTCGGTGGGATTCGAGACCCGGTTTCCGAGGGGAGACGGATGAGCTCTCGTCTCCAGGACCTTCCGGAGGTGGATGACATGCAGCAGCGGTGCGCTATGCGGGCGGCCAAGCTTCGTGATGTTGAGATCACTACTGGTATGTCAGTTAATTTATCTAATTCCATTTTGCATTTCTCTAAGGATGAGATTATTAATAATGCAAACCAAGTAGGTGTGTCTCTTGGGGATAATAATGCTGAAATTTCGAACTCGGTTAATGATCTCTTAGATTTGGAAGCGGAACGGGCCTTAGAAACCATTAGAAACCTAGCGGCAGTAAAACCTATGAATGATGCTGAGATTGACGCATTGGGGGTAAGGGTGTTGGACACCTTCTGTGCGGATCTTGTTCCTACGTCGGCGGAGTCTGACGAGGAGGAAGTAGGTGTGGAGGAAGTAGTAATTGCACAACCGGAGCACGGTTATGAGGACCGGGTTACGGATAATAACATTCCTAAGCGTAAGTGGAAGCGGAAGGTGTATCCTGCATCCGCGGTACGTAGGAGTGCTAGGATTCGGACTGCCAAAAAATTCCATGATGACCTATGAAAGGAATCTTCTGGAATAGCAGAGGTCTTAAGGACTTGGCTAAACGTAGGTTTCTAGCGGAGGCATCTTTAGAGCACAGTTTGGACTTCATTGCGCTCTCTGAAACTGGTAGGGAGAATTTTGTGCCACGGTTTCTTAACACTTTGTCGGGAGGAGTGGAGTTCGATTGGCATTGTCTTCCTCCAAGAGGGAGGTCCGGTGGCATCTTGCTTGGTGTGAGATGTGACTCCCTGGAAGTCCGGAGCGTTGTTATGGGTGACTTCGCGGTCAAATTTCGAGTCAGGTCTAAAGTAGATGGGTTTAACTGGGTTCTGGTGGCGGTCTATGGGGCCGCACAACCTGAGCTTAAACCGGAGTTTTTGGCAGACCTGGTTCGTATTTGCGGATCTGAACAACTTCCCATTTTGGTTGGGGGGGACTTCAACATCATTAGGAGGAGGGACGAGAAGAACAATGATAACTTTGACGGCCGATGGTCTTTTATGTTTAACACCATCATTGAGAGCTTGGATCTGAGAGAGATCGAGCTTTCTGGTCGCCAATTCACCTGGGCTAACTCTTTACCCAATCCGACATACGAGAAGTTGGATCGGGTGCTAGCAAGTCCCGAATGGGAACAGAAATTCCCTCTCGTCACGGTTCAGGCTCTCACGCGTGGGATTTCGGACCATACGCCTTTGTTCGTAGACTCCGGTGAACCAAGGCATGTGGGAAACAAAAATACCTTCGCTTTCGAAACGGCGTGGTTTGAACGAGAAGGCTTCCTGGATCTCGTAGCTAGGGAGTGGGCTACGGATACTGGGGGAAAATCGTCCGTCGAGAGATGGCAGAATAAGATCAGGCATTTGAGGAGCTTTCTCCGGGGATGGGCCAAACACCTAAGTGGAGTTTATAAGATTGAAAAGGATAGACTCCTAGATCTTATACGATCCCTAGATGTTAAAGCTGAATCTACAATTCTGTAGTCTGCTGATTTGTCTTGTAAGCTTGATGCGGAGAAGAGGTTGAAGGAACTTCTCCGTGAAGAAGAGCTGAAGTGGGCGCTCAGAGCAAAGGTTCGCAAGGTAATCCAAGGGGATGCGAACACTCAATTCTTTCATCTTATTGCAAATGGCAAACACAGAAAGAAAATTCTTTTTCAGCTCGAGCAAGATGAAGGCACAATTGTGGGTCACGATAATCTAAAGATCTACATCACCGAATATTATAAGCAGTTATTTGGACCGCCGGAGGATAGCGCGGTGTCCCTAGATGAGTCCAGGATTGAGGATGTGCCTCAACTAACTGCTTCTGATAATGCTAGCTTGATTGCACCGTTTACGGAAAAGGAAGTTTTCGATGCCATTTCCCAGATGGAGAACAATAAGGCTCTTGGGCCGGATGGGTTTTCGGCGGAGTTTTATAAAAAATGCTGGCATATTATCAAGGGGGGTCTTTTACCCATGTTTCATGACCTGTTTGCTGGACGGCTTCATCTATTTCACCTGAACTTTGGAACCATAACATTGCTACCAAAAAAGACAGATGCTCTGAGGATTGAGCAGTTCCGGCCTATCTGTCTTCTGAATGTTAGTTTCAAAATTTTTACCAAGGTTGGGGCGAATAGGCTCACACAGATTGCGCATTCTGTGGTGCAGCAATCCCAGACAGCTTTCATGCCGGATAGAAACATCCTAGAAGGGGTGGTGGTCTTGCATGAAACGATCCATGAAATTCACTCTAAGAAACTAGATGGAGTCATTTTTAAAGTGGACTTTGAGAAAGCGTACGACAAAGTTAAGTGGCCTTTCCTGCAACAAGCTCTGCGTATGAAAGGGTTCGACGAGGGCTGGAGGAGCCAGATTGAATCGTTTACGCAGAAGGGTAGTGTTGGTATTAAAGTGAATGACGACATTGGTCATTACTTCCAGACACACAAGGGCTTGCGGCAAGGTGATCCGATGTCCCCTATTCTGTTCAACATAGTGGTGGACATGTTGGCAGTTCTGATAGGGAGAGCCAAGGAGGCAGGCCAAGTTGGAGGCTTGGTGCCTCATTTAGTGAATGGAGGTATTTCCATCCTGCAGTACGCTGATGACACTATCATCTTCATGGAGCATGACTTGGTAAAAGCAAGAAATATGAAGCTGTTGCTTTGTTTGTTTGAGCAATTGAGTGGGCTCAAAATTAACTTCCATAAAAGTGAGTTGTTCTGCTTTGGTAGAGCCAAAGAGGAACAAGAAGCCTATAAACAATTGTTTGGGTGTGGTTTGGGGGAGTTACCATTCACATACCTAGGGATTCCAATACATCACCGTAGGCTTACGAACAATGAATGGAAGTGTATTGAAGATCGATTTGAGAAAAAGCTAAGCTGTTGGAAGGGTAAGCTAATGTCATATGGAGGCCGGTTAATTCTTATTAATTCGGTGTTGACGAGTATGCCCATGTTCCTTTTGTCTTTTTTTGAAGTACCGGTTGGGGTAAGGAAAAGACTGGACTTCTATCGATCGCGGTTCTTTTGGCAGGGAGATGAGCTAAAAAGAAAATACCGGTTAGCGAAGTGGGATATCATCTGTAGGCCGAAAGACCAAGGGGGTATGGGGATTGAAAATCTCGAGGTCAAGAACCGATGCCTTCTTAGTAAGTGGTTATGGAAGTTAGCTTCAGGAACTGAAGCCACTTGGGCTCAAATCCTTCGTACTAAGTATCTTCAAACCAAAACTTTGTCTCAGGTCACGGTTAGACCCACTGATTCACCCTTTTGGAAAGGGCTAATGAAAGTTAAGCTTTCATTCTTTCAGAGGGCAAAGCATGTTGTTGGAAATGGTGCCAGCACAAGATTCTGGGAGGATTGTTGGCTCGGTGATACGCCCCTTGCAATCCAGTATCCGGCGTTGTATCGTGTTGTACAAAGGCGTGATGCTCTGGTTGCAACAGTCTTTCGTTCCACTCCACTTAATATTCAATTTAGAAGATCGTTAGTGGGCAATCGTTGGGAACAGTGGCTGCATCTAGTTAGGAGACTGATGCAGGTCCAGCTTTCACAACAACCTGATAAACTGCGCTGGAATCTCACTAGGTCGGGGGAATTCACAGTTAAATCCATGTATGTTGCTGTTATCAATTCCAGCTCGATTCCTACTTCCAAGCATGTGTGGGATGTGAAAGTTCCTTTGAAGATTAAGGTGTTTATGTGGTTTCTTCATAAACAAGTCATCTTAACAAAGGATAATTTAAAAAAGCGCAATTGGACAGGTCCTACTAGGTGTAGTTTCTGTGATCAGGGTGAAACCATTAAGCATTTATTCCTTGAGTGCCCACTAGCTAGAATTCTTTGGACAACTGTTCATGTTGCTTTCAATATTACTCCACCAAATTCGGTGAATATGATGTTTGGAGCTTGGCTTAATAGGGTAGAGCCCGGGTTAGCTAAACATATTCGCGTGGGGGTGTGCGCCTTAGTGTGGGCACTGTGGAATTGCAGAAATGATCTTGTTTTTAACAGAACAACAAAAACTCATGTTTTGCAGGTTATCTTCAGAGCCACGGCACTTATCCGTTCCTGGTCGCTACTCACTCCGACGGAGGCCAGGGAGCGTTTGGTTACTGGTGCTATCCGATGGGAGACGGTATCTCGGGATATCTTCAGCCGGTTTGGATGGCGGTCATGTAATAGGATAGGCAATTAGTTTACCTGTCTTTTGTTGAGCCAATCGGCTGTGGTTTATCCTTTGTTGGGCTAGCTTATGTATCTAGCCTTTGGGTTCTGTGTGAGCCTTTTCGTTTTCTTTTTAGTTTGCTACTACTCAGACTTCGAGACTTTGTGGATGTTTTATTATTAATAAGATGGCCGTATGCATCATGCTGATGCAGAGGCCGGGGATCCCCCTTTTCGAAAAAAATACGCCAGCAAGGTTTTCTACTGGTACAATGGCAGACTCTCAGTGAACAATTTTACGATTCAGGAGCAGGAAACGCGGCACAGGTCGTACAACACTGATTACATACTCCCTCCGTTTTTATTTACTCCGCATATTAGCTTTGGTCAAAGTCAAGCTTTGCAAACTTTGACAAAGTTTATAGACTAAAATATGAACATATACAATAACAAGTCAATACCATTGTATTCATTGTTGAATGTACTTTCACATGATATAGATTTTTTTTATGGTAAATATTTATATTCTTTTCTATATATTTGGTCAGACTTAACAAAGTTTGACTTCAGTCAACTCTAATATGCAGAGTAAATAAAAATGGAGGGAGTACAAGTGTTGTGAGACTGGGAAGGGGGGAGGGGAAAGGGGAGCGACCTTTGAGGTACTGGAGGAGGGTGAGGTGGGCGAAGCCATCTGGGAGCAGGCGGCGGACGCCGTTGACGTAGATGAGCGCCTCGTCGGACCAGTCCACCGCCGCGGCCGCCCCCTCCGCCGCCGCATTGGTGAGCGACCCCATGGGCAGTCACCTCACCACCTCGGGGCGGAGGCTTTCTGGACCGTACGTTAAGATGGGGGTGGATGATTACGATTTGGATGGAAGTGCTGCGAAGAAAGGTTTGTCGGCACGCGTTTCATGCTTGTTTGAGTAATACTAGTAAGAGCATCTCCAATAGCATGTGTATATTTGAATGTCTATATATTCATATAGACAATGATCTAAAAAATCCCCTTATATACACGTCCAGTTTTGCATCAGAATGTCTATATACAGGAACCATGACAGGTGGGCTGTCACTGGAGAGAGGAAGAAATCATGACTGCAGCTGAGTTTAGACGACACCTTCACAATGTCCAGGCGTGGACATTGTCAAAGTCGATTTAGAGGATGTGTACATTTGGACGACCATATAGACAAGCTGTTGAACACCTGTTTTGGACTCACGTCATGAAAAACGAGTATAGACATTCATATAAACAAGCTATTGGAGATGCTCTAAGGAGATTTTGATGTCAAAAAAGATAGCAAGGAGATTCCCAAAATTAGGATTTTCAGAAGAAGATGTCATTAAAGATCGATCTGATGAAATAGACTATGCAGCACATTATATATCAACACTCCCCCCGGATTGAAAGTGAGCTGCAATTTAATTACGTCAGCCGGGTCTTGAACTCAAGACCTCTTGGCTCCGATACCATGTAGAAGTGCATGTTCCAGCCAACTCATCCAAAAGTCCGAATTGATGGAGGGAGACGGGTAATATATTCCAACACTTCCCCTCACATCTAGGCTATTTTAGTCCGTAGACATGGGATCGATGTAGGCCGCAGAATTGTTTTATTTAATACTAAAGTATTTTGATCGATCGGACACCTTATATGTATCAAAATCAAAAAGATGAAAGATGTGCCGCCGCGGGTTAGAACGTTCATACTACTTTTTTTCACTTGCTATTTATTAGTTTGCTGAAAACAACACATTTGATCCCCGTACAAGCATTTTAATTAGTCGATTTTGGTAGATAGAGAGCAGCACAGGACAACGCCCAAGGCTGAGATTAGGGCGATGCGCCCGGCGAAGCCGAGCCATGATCTCATCGAAGACGGGAAGGAGGGTGTGGTGTGTCCCTAGCGCAAGCGAGGACGAAGGATAATCCATACGGAGGGGGGCTTTGGTTTTTGCTGCTGCTTTGGTTAGGTAGCCGCCAAGCTCGAGACGGAGACATTACATTTGCCTACCGAGTCGACAACAAGGGCTTAGATAGGACCCCACAATGGAAGACCTAGAAGCTCGGTCCGTGGGATGCAAGTGTTGAAAATTTATGAAATTTTACACTATAGTTGGTATAATTTGGTCTAAACATCATCATGATCTTAACAAATAGTCTTAAAACTACACTAATTCATTAACTATTTAGTGTTAAGTAGGTAGTATAATGTATTTTGCAATATCGAGGGGGTGCCATGGCACTCCCACTAGATCCGCCCTAGGACCTCACCGGAGGCGAGGCAGGGGATTGAAATCGTGCTAGTGAGAAAGATCAGTTCATGCACTCTATCGAAATGGTTGGAGGAAGAAACAGATCCAGACATTTGTTTTTTTTGAGGGAATGCCATCATGGTTACTTTATTGAATTTGTAATATAGTTACATCATTTGCAATGGCATTAACCATAAAATCTGGGGGTTCATCAACCCACTTACAAGAAGAATTACTATCATAAGCATATTTTGCTAAAGAGTGGGCTACCTCATTAGTTTCACGAACACAGTGCATAAATTCTACAGATCCTATCATGCCAGCAAGGATAAAACAATCTGCATAGATAGCCGATGTTTTGCTCCATATCTTGTCATGTCCTACACTTGCATTGATGACCTTTGTCGAGTCGGATTCAACGTGAATTGAATGATAGCCCATGTCATTTGCAAGTAGTAGTCCATGGTACATCGCCAATGCTTCAGCCGAGCATGCATCACTAATGTATGGTATAGGGGAACATGACGCAGCCAAAAACAATCCATGGTCATCTCGTATAATTACTCCAGTCGCTCCTCTATTATTCTCATTATGGAAAGATGCATCCACGTTCACTTTAACTATGGCTTGGAGCCGTTTGTTTCCAATTGACTAGAAGTGGAAAAAAACCAGTTACCTAACACCTAGGCATTTCCACATTTTTTTGTTCTAAAAGTTAAAAAAACTCATGAAGTAAACCAAAAGGGTAACATAAATTATTTTTACCGTGATTAGGAGAACTTTATATATTCGCGAGTAATGTGTTTTATTTAACATTAGACCACCTCAGAATATGCCAAAAATGTTTGGAAATCGGTTGTCATGGAGCAAATTTACAACTTAAAGCTCAAATTCCAATGAAAATGTGTGTTGTGTGTTGAGCTATGTGGAATTACCATAATGATAATTTACTTCCTTTTCTGTAGATTATCCACCTCACTAAATATTGCATACATAGTCTTTGGTGCAACCTGCGAAAGTGCGGATCCTCTGAATTCAAGGTGCAACCACTTATGGATGGTAGCATGGGTTTTTATTCAGTCGGCATCGGTTGGTATTCGGTTCATTTGTTTTATGCCCACCCCTAGTATGGATGGATCTTGTAAATAGAATATGTGATGCATGAATTATAACATTTGCTTTTTATTCTTATGATCTACCTGTGTAGGAAGGTTGAGGCTACCAATCTGCAACAATCATCGGGTTGCTGCATTCTAAATAATTATAGCCTCAATTTAATCAATGCTACCTCTTGAGCACTGCATTGGTTTTCTCCGAAGAGGAAGGGATGATGCAGCAACGTAGCGTAAGTATTTCCCTCAGTTTTTGAGCACCAAGGTATCAATCCAGTAGGAGGCTACGCGCGAGTTCCTCGTACCTGCACAAAACAAATAAATCCTCGCAACCAACGCAAATAGGGGTTGTCAATCCCTATAAGGCCACTTACGAGAGTGAGATCTGATAGATATGATAAGATAATATTTTTGGTATTTTTATGATAAAGATGCAAAGTAAAATAAAGGCAAAGTAAATAGCAAAGGAAATAACTAAGTAGTAGGAGATTAATATGATAAAGATAGACCCCGGGGCCATAGGGTTCACTAGTGGCTTCTCTCGAGATTCTACGGTGGGTGAACAAATTACTGGTGAGCAATTGACAGAATTGAGCATAGTTATGAGAATATCTAGGTATGATCATGTATATAGGCATCACGTCCGAGACAAGTAGACCGACTCCTGCCTGCATCTACTACTATTACTCCACTCATGGACTGCTATCCAACATGCATCTAGAGTATTAAGTTAAAAACAGAGTAATGCCTTAAGTAAGATGACATGATGTAGAGGGATAGACTCATGCAATATGAAGAAAACCCCATCTTATTATCCTCGATGGCAATAATACAATACATGCCTTGCTGCCCCTACTGTCACTAGGAAAGGACACCGCAAGATTGAACCCAAAACTAAGCACTTCTCCCATTGCAAGAAAGATCAATCTAGTAGGCCAAACCAAACTGATAATTCGAAGAGACATGCAAAGATAACCAATCATACATAAAAGAATTCAGAGAAGATTCAAATATTATTCATAGATAGACTTGGTCATAAACCCACAATTCATCGATCTCAACAAACACACCGCAAAAAGAAGATTACATCAAATAGTTCTCCACAAGAGAGGGGGAGAACATTGTATTGAGATCCAAAAAGAGAGAAGAAGCCATCTAGCTACTAACTATGGACCCGTAGGTCTGAAGTAAACTACTCACACTTCATCAGAGAGCCTATGGTGTTGATGTAGAAACCCTCTGTGATTGATGCCCCATCTGGCGGAGCTCCGGAACAGGCCCCAAGATGGGATCTCGTGGATACAGAAAGTTACGGCGGTGGAATTAGGTTTTTGGCTCCGTATCTGATCGTTTGGGGGTACGTAGGTATATATAGGAGGAAGGAGTACGTCGGTGGCGCAACAGGGGGCCCACGATGGTGGAGGGCGTGCCTGGGGTAGGCAGGCGCCCCCTACCTCGTGGCCTCCTCTTTTCTTTCTTGACGTAGGGTCCAAGTCTCCCGGGTCTTGTTCGTTGAGAAAATCACGTTCCCGAAGGTTTCATTCCGTTTGGACTCCGTTTGATATCCCTTTTTTCGAAACCCTAAAACAGGCAAAAAACAGCAATTCTGGGCTAGGCATCCGGTTAATAGGTTAGTCCCAAAAATAGTATAAAAGTGGATAATAAAGCCCAATAATGTCCAAAACAGTAGATAATATAGCATGGAGCAATAAAAAAATATAGATACGTTGGAGACGTATCAAGCATCCCCAAGCTTAATTCCTGCTCGTCCTCGAGTAGGTAAATGATAAAAACAGAATTTTTGATACGGAGTGCTACTTGGCATAATTTTAATGTAATTCTTCTTAATTGTGGTACGAATATTCAGATCTGAAAGATTCAAGACAAAAGTTCATATTGACATAAAAATAATAATACTTCAAGCATTCTAACAAAGCAATTATGTCTTCTCAAAATAACATGGCTAAAGAAAATTATCCCTACAAAATCATATAGTTTGGCTATGCTCTATCTTCACCACACAAAATATTTAAATCATGCAAAACCCCGATGACAAGCCAAGCAATTGTTTCATACTTTTGACATTCTCAAAACTTTTTCAATCTTCACGCAATACATGAGCGTGAGCCATGGATATAGCACTATAGGTGGAATAGAGTGGTGGTTGTGGAGAAGACAAAAAGGAAGAAGGTAGTCTCACATCAACTAGGCGTATCAACGGGCTATGGAGATGCCCATCAATAGATATCAATGTGAGTGAGTAGGGATTGCCATGCAACGAATGCACTAGAGCTATAAGTATATGAAAGCTCAAAAAGAAACTAAGTGGGTGTGCATCCAACTTGCTTGCTCATGAAGACCTAGGGCATTTTGAGGAAGCCCATCATTGGAATATACAAGCCAAGTTCTATAATGAAAGATTCCCACTAGTATATGAAAGTGATAACATGAGAGACTCTCAACTATGAAGATCATGGTGCTACTTTGAAGCATAAGTGTGGTAAAAGGATAGTAACATTATCCCTTCTCTCTTTTTCTCTCATTTTTTTATTTGGGTATTTTCTCTTTTTTTATGGCCTCTTTTCTTTCTCTTTTTTTATTTTTCATCCGGAGTCTCATCCCGACTTGTGGGGGAATCATAGTCTCCATCATCATTTCCTCACTGGGACAATGCTCTAATAATGATGATCATCACACTTTTATTTTTCTTACAACTCAACAATTACAACTCGATACTTAGAACAAAAATGACTCTATATGAATGCCTCCGGCGGTGTACCTGGATATGCAATGAATCAAGAGTGACATGTATGAAAGAATTGTGAACGGTGGCTTTGCCATGAATACGATGTCAACTACATGATCATGCTAAGCAATATGACAATGATGGAGTGTGTCATAATAAACGGAATGGTGAAAAGTTGCATGGCAATATATCTCGGAATGGCTATGGAAATGCCATAATAGGAAGGTATGGTGGCTGTTTTGAGGAAGGTATATGGTGGGTGTATGATACCGGCGAAAGGTGCGCGGTATTAGAGAGGCTAGCAAAGGTGGAAGGGTGAGAGTGCGTATGATCCATGGACTCAACATTAGTCATAAAGAACTCATATACTTATTGCAAAAATCTACAAGTTATCAAAGCAAAGTATTACGCGCATCCTCCTAGGGGGTATATTGGTAGGAAAAGACCATCGCTCGTCCCCGACCGCCACTTATAAGGAAGGCAATCAAAAAATAAATCATGCTCCGACTTCATCACATAACGGTTCACCATACGTGCATGCTACGGGAATCACAAGCTTCAACACAAGTATTTCTCAAATTCACAACTAATCAACTAGCATGACTTTAATATCACCATCTCCATATCTCAAAACAATTATCAAGTATCAAACTTATCATAGTATTCAACACACTCATAAGAGAATTTTTTATTTATTCTTGAATACCTAGCATATTAGGATTTAAAGCAAATTACCATGCTATTAAGACTCTCAAAATAATGTAAGTGAAGCATGAGAGATCAATAGTTTCTATAAAACACATCCACCATCGTGCTCTAAAAGATATAAGTGAAGTACTAGAGCAAAATTATATAACTCAAAGGATATAAGCGAAGCACATAGACTATTCTAACAAATTCTAAATCATGTATGGCTCTCTCAAAAGGTGTGTACAGCAAGGAAGATTGTGGTAAACTAACAAGCAAAGACTCAAATAATACAATACGCTCCAAGCAAAACACATATCATGTGGCGAATAAAAATATAGCTCCAAGTAAAGTTACCGATAGAAGTAGACGAAAGAGGGGATGCCTTCTGGGGAATCCCCAAGCTTTGGCTTTTAGGTGTCCTTAGATTATTTTGGGGGTGCCCTGGGCATCCCCAAGCTTAGTCTCTTTCCACTCCTTGTTCCATAATCCATCAAATCTTTACCCAAAACTTGAAAACTTCACAACACAAAACTTAAAGTAGAAAATCTCGTGAGCTCTGTTAGCGAAAGAAAATAAAAGACCACTTCAAGGTACTGTAATGAACTCATTATTTATTTATATTGGCGTTATACCTACTGTATTACAACTTCTCTATGGTTTATAAACTATTTTACTAGCCATAGATTCATCAAAATAAGCAAACAACACACGAAAAACAGAATCTGTCAAAAACAGAACAGTCTGTAGTAATCTGTATCTAGAGCAATATCTGGAACCCCAAAAATTCTAAAATAAATTTCTGGACGTGAGGAATTTATCTATTAATCATCTACAAAAAGAATTAACTAAATATCACTTTCCAAATAAAAATGACAGCAGTTCTCGTGAGCGCTAAAGTTTCTGTTTTTTACAGCAAATTCAACAAGACTTTCCCCAAGTCTTCCCAACGGTTCTACTTGGCACAAACACTAATTAAACACAAAAAATACAACCAAAACAGAGTCTAGATAAATTATTTGTTACTAAACAGGAGCAAAAAGCAAGGAATAAAAATAAAATTGGGTTGCCTCCCAACAAGCGCTATCATTTAACGCTCTTAGCTAGGCATAACAAGCAAGAATAGATCTAGGTATTGCCATCTTTGGTAGGCAATCCGTAAGTGGCTCTCATAATAGTTTCATAAGGTAATTTAATTTTCTTTCTAGGAAAGTGTTCCATGCCTTTCCTTAATGGAAATTGGAATCTAATATTTCCTTCCTTCATATCAATAATTGCACCAATCGTTCTAAGGAAAGGTCTACCAAGAATAATAGGACATGAAGGATTCCAATCTATGTCAAGAACAATAAAATCTACGGGCACATAATTCTTATTTTCAACAATAAGAACATAATTAATTCTTCCCATAGGTTTCTTAATAGTGGAATCCGCAAGGTGCAAGTTTAGAGAGCAATCATCAAAATCACAGAGACCTAACAAATCACACAAAGTCTTTGGAATCGTGCAAACACTAGCACCCAAATTACATAAAGCATATAATTAATGATCTTTAATTTTAATTTTAATAGTTGGTTCCCACTCATCATAAAGTTTTCTAGGGATAGAAACTTCTAATTCAAGTTTTTCTTCATAAGATTGCATCAAGGCATCAACGATATGTTTAGTAAACGCTTTATTTTGACTATAAGAGTGAGGAGAATTTAGCACGGATTGCAACAAGGAAATACAATCAATCAAAGAGCAATTTTCATAGTTAAATTCCTTAAAATCCATAATAGTGGGTTTAGCAACATCTAGGGTTTTAATTTCTTCAATCCCACTTTTTTCAAATTTAGCATCAAGATCAACAAATTCCGAATTCTTGGAACGCCTTCTAGGTAAAGGTGGATCATATTCAGTCCCATCATTATCAAGATTAATATTGCAAAACAAATATTTAATAGGGGACACATCAATAACTTTTGTATCTTCATCTTTATTTTCATAGGAACTAGAAGAACACGCTCTTATAAAGGCATCTTTCTTAGCACGCATCCTAGCGGTTCTTTCTTTGCACTCATCAATGGAAATTATCATGGCTTTGAGAGACTCATTGATATCATGATTAGGTGGAATAGATCTAAGTTTCAAAGAATCAACATCAAGAGAAATTCTATCAACGTTCCTAGCCAAATCATCAATCTTAAGCAATTTTTCTTCTATCATAGCATTAAAGTTCTTTTGTGAAGTAATAAATTATTTAATATTACATTCAAAATCAGAGGGCATCTTATTATAATTTCCATAAGAATTGTTGTAGGAATTACCATAATTATTAGAGGGATTACTAAGATAAGGCCTAGGATTAAAATTTCCTCTATAAGCATTGTTACCAAAATTGTTCCTAGCAACAAAATTCACACCCATAGATTCATTATTATTCTCAATCAAAGTAGTCAAGGGAATATAATTAGGATCAGAAGAAACACTCTTATTAGCAAATAATTTCATATCATCCATCTTTCCACTCAAAACATTAATTTCTTCTATCGCATGCACCTTTTTATTAGTAGTTCTTTCAGTATGCCATTGAGAATAATTAACCATAATATTATCTAGGAGTTTAGTAGCTTCTCCTAAAGTGATTTCCATAAAAGTGCGTCCTGCGGCCGAATCTAAAAGATTTCTAGAAGCAAAATTCAATCCGGCATAAAATTTTTGTATAATCATCCACAAATTTAAACCATGAGTAGGGAAATTACGTATCATTAATTTCAATCTCTCCCAAGCTTGTGCAACATGTTCATGATCAAGTTGCTTAAAATTCATAATATTGTTTCTAAGAGAGATGATCTTAGCGGGAGGAAAATACTTAGAGATAAAAGCATCTTTGCACTTGTTCCATGAATCAATACTATTTTTAGGCAAAGACGAAAACCAAGCTTTAGCACGATCTCTAAGCGAAAAAGGAAATAGCTTCAATTTAACAATATCATTATCCACATATTTCTTCTTTTGCATGTCACACAAATCAACGAAGCTATTTAGATGAGTAGCGGCATCTTCACTAAGAAGGCCGGAGAACGGATCTTTCATGACAAGATTCAGCAAAGAAGTATTAATTTCACGAGATTCAGCATCGGTAAGAGGAGCAATCGGAGTGCTAATAAAATCATTGTTGTTGGTATTGGTGAAGTCACACAATTTAGTATTATCTTGAGCTATCATGACAACCAAGCAAACTAACACACAAGCAAACAAAAAGCAAGCGGGCAAAAGACGCAAATAGAGAAAGAGAGGGAGGATAGAGAGAGAGAGAGGGCGAATAAAACGGCAAGGGTGAAGTGGGGGAGAAGAAAACGAGAGGCAAATGGCAAATAATGTAATGCGGGAGATAAGGGTATGTGATGGGTACTTGGTATGTTGACTTTTGCGTAGACCTCCCCGGCAACGGCGCCAGAAATCCTTCTTGCTACCTCTTGAGCACTGCGTTGGTTTTCCCCGAAGAGGAAGGGATGATGCAGCAAAGTAGCGTAAGTATTTCCCTCAGTTTTTGAGAACCAAGGTATCAATCTAGTAGGAGGCTACGCGCGAGTCCCTCGTACCTGCACAAAACAAATAAATCCTCACAACCAACGCAAATAGGGGTTGTCAATCCCTATAAGGCCACTTACGAGAGTGAGATCTGATAGATATGATAAGATAATATTTTTGGTATTTTTATGATAAAGATGCAAAGTAAAATAAAGGCAAAGTAAATAGCAAAGGAAATAAATAAGTAGTAGGAGATCAATATGATAAAGATAGACCCGAGGGCCATAGGTTTCACTAGTGGCTTCTCTCGAGAGCATAAGTATTCGACGGTGGGTGAACACATTACTATTGAGCAATTGACAGAATTGAGCATAGTTATGAGAATATCTAGGTATGATCATGTATATAGGCATCTGATGTCTACTACACAACCTTCTTCTTGTAGACGTTGTTGGGCTTCCAAGTGCAGAGGTTTGTAGGACAGTAGAAAATTTCCCTCAAGTGGATGACCTAAGGTTTATCAATCCGTAGGAGACGTAGGATGAAGATGGTCTCTCTCAAGCAACCCTGCAACCAAATAAGAAAAAGTCTCTTGTGTCCCCAACACACCCAATACAATGGTAAATTGTATAGGTGCACTAGTTCGGCGAAGAGATGGTGAAACAAGTGGTATATGGATAGTAGATAAAGGTATTTGTAATCTGAAATAATAAAAACAGCAAGGTAACAAGTGATAAAAGTGAGCGTAAACGGAAATGCAATGTATTGAAACAAGGCCTAGGGTTCATACTTTCGCTAGTGTAAGTTCCCTCAACAATACAAACATAATTGGATCATAAAACTATCCCTCAACATGCAACAAAGAGTCACTCCAAAGTCACTAATAGCGGAGAACAAATGAAGAGATTATGATAGGGTACGAAACCACCTCAAAGTTATTCTTTCCTATCAATCCGTTGGGCTATTCCTATAAGTGTCACAAACAACCCTAGAGTTCGTACTAGAATAACACCTTAAGACACAAATCAACCAAAACCCTAATGTCACCTAGATACTCCAATGTCACCTCAAGTATCCATGTGTATGATTATACGATATGCGTCACACAATCTCAAATTCATCTATTCAACCAACACAAAGGACCTCAAAGAGTGCCCCAAAGTTCTAGCGGAGAATCACGACGAAAATGTGTGTCAACCCCTATGCATAGGTTCATGGGCGGAACCCGCAAGTTGATCACCAAAACATACATCAAGTGAATCACGTGGTATCCCATTGTCACCACAGATACGCACGGCAAGACATACATCAAGTGTTCTCAAATCTTTAAAGACTCAATCCGATAAGATAACTTCAAAGGGGAAACTCAATTCATTACAAGAGAGTAGAGGGGGGAAGAAACATCATAGGATCCAAATATAATAGCAAAGCTCGCGATACATCAAGATCGTATCACCTCAAGAACACGAGAGAGAGAGAGAGAGAGATCAAACACATAGCTACTGGTACATACCCTCAGCCCTGACGGAAAACTACTCCCTCCTCGTCATGGAGAGCACCGGGATGATGAAGATGGCCATCGGAGAGGGATTGCCCCCTCCGGCAGGGTGCCAGAACGGGTCTAGATTGGCTTTCGGTGGCTACAGAGGCTTCTGGGGGCGGAACTTCCGATCTAATCTCCCTTCTGGAAGCTTTACGATAGTAGGTATATATGGGTACAAGGGGTACGTCGGTGGACCGAAGGGGGGCCATGAGGCAGGGGGCACCCCCTACCCTCATGAGCTCCTCCTTCATCTTCTGACGTAGGGTCCAAGTCTATCCGGTAGGTTTCCTTCCAAAAATAACTTCTCCAGTTGATTTCGTTCCGTTTCGACTCCGTTTGATATTCCTTTTCTTCGAAACACTGAAATAGGCATAAAACAGCAAATCTGGGCTGGGCCTCCGGTTAATAGGTTAGTCCCAAAAATAATATAAAAGTGGAAAATAAAGCCCAATATTGCCCAAAACAGTAGATAATATAGCATGGAGCAATCAAAAATTATAGATACGTTGGAGACGTATCAACATCACGTCCGAGACAAGTAGACCGACTCCTGCCTACATCTACTACTATTACTCCACTCATGGACCGCTATCCAGCATGCATCTAGAGTATTAAGTTAAAAACAGAGTAACGCCTTAAGCAAGATGACATGATGTAGAGGGATACACTCATGCAATATGAAGAAAACCCCATCTTATTATCCTCGATGGCAACAATACAATACGTTCCTTGCTGCCCCTACTGTCACTGGGAAAGGACACCGCAAGATTGAACCCAAAGCTAAGCACTTCGCCCATTGCAAGAAAGATCAATCTAGTAGGCCAAACCAAACTGATAATTCGAAGAGACTTGCAAAGATAACCAATCATACATAAAAGAATTCAGAGAAGATTCAAATATTATTCATAGATAGACTTGATCATAAACCCACAATTCATCGGTCTCAACAAACACACCGCAAAAAGAAGATTACATCAAATAGTTCTCCACAAGAGAGGGGGAGAACATTGTATTGAGATCCAAAAAGAGAGAAGAAGCCATCTAGCTACTAACTATGGACCCGTAGGTCTGAAGTAAACTACTCACACTTCATCGGAGAGGCTATGGTGTTGATGTAGAAGCCCTCCGTGATCGATGCCCCCTCCGGCGGAGCTCTGGAACAGGCCCCAAGATGGGATCTCGTGGATACAGAAAGTTACGGTGGTGGAATTAGGTTTTTGGCTCCGTATCTGATCGTTTGGGGGTACGTAGGTATGTATATGTAATGCCCTCGATGCGGCTATAGCTCCCACGTGTCGAGGCACGACTTAGAGACATAATCGCATTGAAAGCAATGTCGCAAGTTAGGCAATCATCACAACATCCCATGTAATGTATAATAAAAGGGGGAGATACATAGTTGGCTTACACTCGCCACGTCACATCAAAGTACATAAATAACATCCATCATTCAAACACTCATGGCCCGACTACGACGCCAAAATAGAAAAGAACCCAACATGCGACAAGGCCCCGAATCAAACCCCAACTAGGCACCACTACTGATCATCAGGAAAAGACACGTAGTAACGCTGAGAGTCCTCGTCGAACTCCCACTTGAGCTTGTACTCGTCACCTGGAGCGGAATCACTTGGACCTGCATCTGGAGTTATAGTATCTGTGAGCCACAGGGACTCAACAATCTCGCACCCTCGCGATCAAGACTATTTAAGCTTATAGGAAGGATAGGCAAATATATATGTAGAGCTACAGCAAGCGACTAGCATATGTGGCGGCTAACTTATACGCTAAGAGAGCGAGAAGAGGAGGCAAAGCGCGAGCGAGAATCTAGAAGAACAACCTGCGCAAGCATAACTCCAACACCGTGTCCACTTCCCGGAATCCGCCGGAAAGGCGCCATCACGGTAACACACACGGTTGATTCATTTTAATTAAGTTTATGTTTAAGTTATCTACAACCGGACATTAACAAATTCCCATCTGCCCATAACCGCGGGCACGGCTTTCGAAAGTTCAATCCCTGCAGGGGAGACCCAACTTAGCCCATGACAAGCTCTCACGGTCAACGAAGGAATAGACCTCCTCCCAAGACATTCCGATCAGACTCGGTATCTCGGTAACTCAAGACACTTCGACAGGTTAAAACAAGACCAGCAACACCGCCCGAATGTGCCGACAAATCCCGATAGGAGCTGCACATATCTCTTTCTCAGGGCACACTCAGATTGTCCTAGGTACGGGTAGGCCAGCCCAGAGTTTCCCCTGGTGGCCACCGGTAGCTGACAGGTGGACCAACACTCAGAGGAGCACTGGCCCGGGGGGGGGGGGCGTAAAATAAGATGACCCTTGAGTCTGCAGAACCCAAGGGAAAGAAAAGGGCTAGGTGGCGAATGGTAAAAACAATGTTGGGCATTGCTGGAAAAGCTTTAATCGAGGCGAAACATCAAGGGGTTCCCATTATAACCCAACCGCGTAAGGAACGCAAAATCCGGGAACATAACACCGATATGACGGAAACTAGGGCGGCAAGAGTGGAACAAAACACTAGGCGAGAGGCCGAGCCTTCCACCCTTTACCAAGTATATAGATGCTCTAAGATAACATAGCAATATAATGATATCCCAACAAGTAAATATATGTTCCAACAAGGAACGCCTCCAATCTTTCACCTGCAACTAGCAACGCTATAAGAGGGGCTTAGCAAAGCGGTAACATAGCCAATCAACGGTTTGCTAGGACCATGGTGGGTTAGAGGTTCAACATGGAAATTGGGAGGCTGACAAGCAAAAGGTAGGCATCGTAGCATTGGCATAGCAAAAGAGCGAGCAAACTAGCGTAGCAAAGATAGTAGTGATTTCGAGGGTATGATCATCTTGCCTGCATAGTTGTCAGAGTTGACTGGATCCTCACAAGCAAACTCAACGGGCTCCTCGATAGTGAACTCATCTCCCGGATCTACCCAAACAAGACAAACAAGCAACAAGGACACAATCAACCACGTGCAAGGATCAAGCGTTATGATGCAATGATGATATGCTATGCGGGATGCGATGCGGGATGCAAAATGCAAGATATGACAGGAAATGCATGAACCTGGCCTCAACTTGGAATCCCAAGGGTGTCACTGGAAAGATGAGATGAAATCGCTTGAAAACGATACAAAGAACGCCGGAATCGGAGTTACGGTTTGGAAATGGCAAGCGTTTTAAGAATGACACCGGTCTGCGATTTACAGCAAGTAGGCATCTAAATGCAACGAAATGAACATGCTACAGCACCCAAACATGACAACAAAATGCATGGCAGGGATGCACACAAGATGCTTAACAAAAGACTAGCACTGAGCCACGGCCAATTCATCCATTATGAGGTTCAAACAAGCATGGCAAAAACGCAAATGCAAAACAGATTGCAGACTTGGTGAAATTAACACTTGTCTGAAATTTCAGATCACGAAGCCCTCTTCGGAGCAGCAAAACAACATGATACATGACCTGAGTATGATAAATAAGAACATGGCATGGAGCTACTCAACAAGCTCAACAAAAGACCCAAAGTGACCTGGGGCCAAAAGGGTTCACAAAATATACTAACGGGCACACGAACATAGCTAAAACACAATCAGTTTTCAGAATTAGTGAAAACTGAGGCATGCTGAAATATAATTCACGAAGGCATGTAAACGAGCTCGATGCACTCACTACGGTGCAAGTCATGGCAAGGCAATCATACTTCCATTAAGAAGGCACAAAATGCTAGCTAGACATGGCAAGAACAATGGCATAGCATGCACTGATCAACTGCAATAGCATCGGCAAAATCGCAAACAAGTTGACGATCTGCCCAGATTCACAACGAAGCAGAAGTAGAGCTCGATTAACTCTAGCAAGGGTGCTCCATAATTGCAGGTAAAGACATGGATGGATAGAGCATAACATGATTAACAAAATTACTTTACTGATCATCCTCAAAAGAGGCACGGATCACTAGGGAACAAGCTGAACATATGGCATCATGAACTAAATAATCCCAGACTTAGTGAAAACTAGTAAGTCCCTGAAAACAGATTTACCGGGTGCCTCACTTTGCAAACTTGCACAAGTCACCACACACATCCTAAAAATGCATGAGTTGCACCTCTGGAAAGATAACAAGATGGTTAACAAAACATATGAAGGACTCACAGGCATATCATGCACACATTAATCATGGCAAAAATGACAAAAGTCTAAGATGAACTAGCAGATCTGACAATTAACTCACGAAGCCTCCTTCTAACAGCATTTCGGGCGTCAAGATGAGCTCAAATGAAAGTGATGCAATGGAATGAAATGATGTACTCGTCGATACGAACATTTTCATATACTATATGTCCAAATCGGAGCTACGGATGCAAAGTTACAGCAGGTCAAAGATCGCATAAAAAATTAGGCTGAGAGGGGAAAAGTCAACCCTTAGGGTTTCTCAGATCTAGATCTGGATCGTGCACGCTTTACGAGGAACGCCAGAACAGGAGCTCACCGGAGTTCGTGGCCGCGGACGGGGCGGCCGAATCTGAGGCGGCGTGGAGGCGGCGGGGTGGCGCCGGGCCGGGGCGGCGAGGAGGCGGCGAGGGGCG
>NC_057809.1:61636293-61645737 GCF_018294505.1 Triticum aestivum | reverse complement strand
GCGGCGGCGGCGGTGGCACCTGCCACGTGTCGGCGCGCGAGTGGGCTGAGGCGGCGGCGGCGGACGCGTCCGGCCGGGTCGGACAATGTCCGGCCGGAGCGAGGGATTTTTAGGGTTTCGTGGGGGGAATGAGATCCGAAAAACGGGGGGTCTATTTATAGGCATAAGTGGAGCTAGGAGGGTCCAAATGAGGTGCGGTTTTCGGCCACGCGATCGTGATCGAACGCTCTAGGTGATGGAGCAGAGTTTGGTGGGTTTTGGGCCAAATTGGAGGGGTGTTGGGCTGCAACACACACGAGGCCTTTTCGGTCCCTCGGTTAACCGTTGGAGTATCAAACAAAGTCCAATTGATACGAAACTTGAGAGGCGGTCTACCGGTAGTAAACCAAGGTCGCTTGGCAAGACTCGGTCCAATCCGGCAATGTTTAATCCCCACACACGAAAGAAAGCTAGAAATGACCACCGGAGGAGAACGAAGCGCCGGAATGCAAAACGGACAACGGGGAAAATGCTCGAATGCATGAGATGAACACGTATGCAAATGCAATGCACATGATGACGTGATATGAGATGCATGAAAAGGAAAACAACACACGGAGGCAAAGACCCGAACCCGAGAAATAAATATAACTTAACGCCGGAAATGGCAAGAGTTGGAATACAAATAGGGAAAGTTACATCCAGGGTGTTACAACACTCCACCACTACGAAAGGATCTCCTCCCGAGATCTTGGACTGAAAGAACTCCGGGTACTCAGAACGGAGGTGATCCTCGCTTTCCCAGGTAGCTTCACGGTCGGAATGGTGTGACCACTTGACTTTGAGAAATTTGATTGACTTGTTGCGAGTCTTGCATTCAGTCTCTTCAAGAATAGCAACTGGGTGCTCACGATAAGAGAGGTCTTCTTGGAGCTCAATGTCCTCGAAGTTGACGGTGCGGTCAGGAGTCTTGAAGCACTTTCGAAGCTGAGAGACATGGAACACGTCATGAACATTTGCAAAGTTTGAAGGAAGCTCGAGTTGATAGGCGAGGTCGCCTCTCTTGCTGACAATCTTGAAAGGTCCCACGTATCTAGGGGCAAGCTTCCCTTTGATACCGAAGCGACGAGTACCTTTCATAGGAGAGACATAGAGGTAAACATGATCTCCGATCTCGAAAGCCAAATCACGGTGCTTACTATCATAGTAGCTCTTCTGGCAGGATTGGGCTGCTTTGAGGTTATCACGAATGACTTTGCACATTTCTTCTACTTCTGTGATTAAGTCATTACCCAGCAGCTGACGTTCACCGGTTTCAGACCAGTTGAGAGGGGTACGACACTTCCTGCCATACAGAATTTCAAATGGGGCCTTGCCCGAACTTGCTTGAAAACTGTTATTGTAGGAGAATTCAGCATAAGGAAGACAATCCTCCCACTTCATGCCGAAGGAGATCACACAAGCCCTGAGCATATCTTCAAGAATCTGGTTGACATGCTCGACTTGACCCCTTGTTTGAGGATGGAAAGCAGTGCTGAAGCGGATGTTAGTGCCCATGGTCTTCTGAAAAGAATCCCAAAACTTGGAGGTAAAGATGCTGCCACGGTCTGAAGATATCACTTGAGGAATACCATGCAGAGAGACAATACGAGAGGTATAGAGTTCCGCCAATTGAGCTGCAGTGATCGACTCTTTGATAGGCAGAAAGTGAGCCACTTTGGTGAGTTTATCGATGACAACAAATATAGCATCATTGCCACGCTTGGACTTTGGAAACCCAGTCACGAAGTCCATTTCAATGTGGTCAAACTTCCATTCTGGAATGGCAAGAGGTTGGAGGAGACCAGCTGGCCTTTGGTGTTCTGCCTTCACTCTTCTGCAGACATCACATTCATTCACGAATTGAGCAATCTCGCCCTTCATTCGGGTCCACCAATAAGCTTGCTTAAGGTCCTGATACATCTTCGTACTCCCAGGGTGGATGGAGAGGAGAGAATTGTGAGCCTCGTTCATGATCACTTTACGGAGGTCACCTTTGGGTACAACAATTCGATCCTCGAAGAAGAGAGTGTCCTTGTCATCAAGGCGGTAGCATTTGTACTTGGACTGACTCTTGGCAATCCCAATCTTCACCTTTTTCACCATAGCATCAAGAAGCTGGGCTTGGCGAATCTGGTCTTCTAAGGTAGGAGAGACTTGAAGGTTGGCAAGGAAACCTTGAGGAACAACTTGCAGATTAAGTTTGCGGAAAGCTTCACAAAGCTCGGGTTGATAAGGCTTAAGAATTAGACTATTGCAATACGCTTTCCGGCTCAAAGCGTCAGCAATCACATTGGCCTTGCCTGGAGTATACTCGATACTCGGATTATACTCTTGAATCATTTCGACCCATCGAGTTTGCCTGAGGTTGAGATTAGGCTGAGTGAAGATGTACTTGAGACTCTTGTGATTAGTGAAAATGTCCACTTTTCTTCCCAATAGAAGATGTCTCCAAGTCAAAAGAGCATGCACAACTGCCGCCAACTCGAGATCATGAGTGGGGTAGTTCTTCTCATTAGGCTTCAACTGGCGAGATGTATAAGCAACCACTTTCTTCTCTTGCATCAAAACTGCGCCAAGACCTTGGAGAGAGGCATCACAAAAGACCTCGTACGGCTTGGATTCATCAGGCGGAGTCAGTACTGGAGCAGTGATCAACTTCTCTTTCAAAGTGTTGAAAGCAATATCACACTCCGGAGACCAAACGTACTTGACATGCTTCTGAAGAAGATTTGAGAGAGGCTTCGCGATCTTAGAAAAGTTTTCAACGAATCTTCGGCAATAGCTTGCGAGACCGAGAAAACTGCGGAGTTGCTTCACGTTATGAGGAGGTTCCCAATTCACAATTGCAGACACCTTCTCAGGATTCACGGCAATGCCCTTGGCAGAGATGATATGATCAAGATAAAGAACCTCATCGAGCCAAAATTCACACTTGGAGAACTTGGCGTAGAACTGATGTTCTCTGAGCTTATCAAGAACCAAACGCAAATGCTTGGCATGATCTTCCTTGTTCTTGGAGAAAACCAGAATGTCGTCGAGATAGACCAAAACAAAGTCATTGGTGTAGGCGTTGAAGATGAAGTTCATCATGCGAGAGAACGTCGGAGGAGCGTTGGCGAGGCCAAAAGACATGACAGTGTATTCATATGAACCAAAGCTTGTTCTGAATGCTGTCTTGGGAATATCTTCTTCACGAATGCGAATCTGGTGATAGCCCATACGGAGATCAAGCTTGGAGAATACTTGGGCACCTTTGAGTTGTTCGAACAGCTCATTGATGTTGGGAAGTGGGTATTTGTTCTTGATGGTCTTCTTGTTCACTGGACGGTAATCAACACAAAGTCAGTCCGTTCCATCCTTCTTCTTCACAAAAAGAACACCACAACCCCACGGGGAAGAACTAGGCCGGATGAGACCCATTCTTTCTTGCTCATCGAGTTGCTTCTTCAGCTCCTTCAACTCTTCAGGTCCGAGCTTGTAAGGACGTTTGCACACAGGTTCCGTGCCAGGCTCAAGTTCAATAACGAATTCAACTGGCCGGTGCGGAGGCATTCCTGGAAGCTCTTCTGGAAAGACGTCTTGATATTCGCAAACGACTGTAATTTGAGAGATGGCATCCAATTCACCCTTCTCATTGAGAGAAAACAGACGGATTGTATTATCCCGAGTGGCAAAGACAATTACATCCTCAGACGAATGAGTCAATTGAATCTGCCTGGCTGCACAATCAAGCTGAGCCTTGTGCTTAGAAAGCCAACCCATCCCGAGAATAAGATCAATATCCGAGTCACCGAGAACCCTAGGAGAAGCCAAGAACTTGTAGTCACCCAAAGTGATAGAAACATCCGGAACGATGGAGTTAGCCTGCATGCGCTTATCGGGAGAAACAACTGCTAAAGGACTAGGCAAAACTTGCGAAACCAATTCATGCCTATTTGTAAACGGTCTCGAGATGAAGCAATGCGATGCACCAGTGTCAAAAAGAACTTTTGCAGGAATATCATTAACAGGAAGGTTACCCATGATCACATCTGACGAGTCCTCTGCCTGAGCTGCATTCATCAAATTGACCTTGGCATGCTTGGGGTTATGCTTGACCACAGCTGTACTTGCCAATCTGACAGGAGGAGGAGGAGGAAGACACCTCTGGTTGAGACACTTGTTGGCATAGTGACCCTTCTGTTGGCACTTGTTGCACGTGACCTCTGAAAGCGGACGGTGATACGGAGCACTCGATCTTGGAGCTTGAGACGAAGTCTTGTTCTGAAAGCCAGGGTTGGGTGGGTGGGAAGAACCACTGCCACCTTTGCTCTTCTGCTGATACGGCTGACGGAACGGAGGAGGAGGAAGCCAAAACTTCTGCTGCTTGGCCACTTGAGCAGAGGAAGAAGGAGTAACATCTCGGACTCGCTTCCTGGAAGCATCACACCTCAACTGAGCAGCCTCTTGCTTCAGTGCCATGTTGTAGAACTCATCATATCTCAAGGGCTCGAAGAGAACAAGAGCGAGCTGAATATCTTCTCTGAGACCACCCCTGAACTGGTATATCATGCTCTTCTCATCAGGCACGTCCTGCTTGGCAAAGCGGGCAAGCTTCTGGAACAACTTGTTGTAGTCATAGACAGACAAAGAGCCTTGCTTCAGATTGCGGAATTCCTCACGCTTGCTTTCAACCACGCTCTGGGGAATATGATGAGCTCGGAAATCTCGACGGAAATCATCCCAAGTGATAACACGTCCACCTCTGGAATCCTTGTACTGCTGGAACCATTCTGCAGCTTGATCTTTGAGTTGGAAGGAAGTGAACTTGACAAAGTCCTCAGGCCTGACGTTACTGCACTCGAAATGCTTACACAGATCCACAAGCCAATCGTCAGCATCAGTTGCCTCAACACAATTGCCGAAAGTCTTTGGCCCGTTAGCAAGGAACTGGTTGAGTGTAGCAAAGTGACTCTGATTGCTGCCTTGATTCCCTTGACTGCCTTGATTGCGCTCTTGAAGAATTTGCATGATCAGCTATGTGTTTGCATTGGTTGCGGCCATCACAGCTTGCCATGCCTCCGAAGGAGGTGGAGGTGGTGGCGGATCAGGATTCGGAGTCGTGCGCGTTGGAGGAGCCATCATGAAGATATTGACCACCATTAGCACATTGACAGATAAATATTGAAGCTGAATCCAATGGAATGAAAATTGCAACATATAGTCTTCACATCCGAACAAAATGAACGAATGCATTCCTCTTGAAATGGCCACATAACCATAAATTGAGAAGCCCCGTAGAATTAAGGTAGAGAAATAAATCAACAAGGTACGGATCAAGAACGAATAATCGGTAAGAAATACCAATCTCAAACCAATATCCGTGGAAGAAGAACTAGAGCTACTAGAATTCCCACCTATGAAACTCCCGAACCTTTCCGGTTATGCAATCAGGTGTTGGGGATATAGGGGAAGCATAATATCTCACCCAAACTAGCAAATCCTACATCCAGCTGTATCCATCCTTCAACAAATAACCAAGAAATCTTCGGAAACCATCTACCTCAACCTTCGAAAAGCATCCGTTATACAAGTTATGGCGATACTCCCGAACTCCCGCCCCAGTACTAGGTGGCGTCAAGGTTATCTCACCAACGAACTGCATAAAAGAGATTTTCGATGTCGGCGAACATATCTCAAGTATTCCAGAATTGCAACGATAAAATTATGATGACAACACCTCAGAGCTCAACTCCCCGGGACACTTCCACTAAACCCCTGACAGGAGGCACCAAGACAATGTTCTCATCATAAGCCATCGGAACGATTCCAAGATACTCGCGTGATCCTAAAAAAAATTAGTGAAATTTGAGAAGAGAAAAGTCAAAACTCTATGTCAGGATGCCTTACCAGAGCGATGAGGAGACTGGGAAGTAAAAAGAATTCCTAAGCTCTCCGATATATAATTCCTAAATGACTCAAAACATTTTTTCTAGACACAACTCGGCCGCTAAAAACGATCAAGCAATGGGGCTCCTAAGGTCGGGGAAGGATCAGATACCAACTTGTAACACCCTCGATGCGGCTATAGCTCCCACGTGTCGAGGCACGACTTAGAGACATAACCGCATTGAAAGCAATGTCGCAAGTTAGGCAATCATCACAACATCCCATGTAATGTATAATAAAAAGGGGAGATACATAGTTGGCTTACACTCTCCACGTCACATCAAAGTACATAAATAACATCCATCATTCAAACACTCATGGCCCGACTACTGCGCCAAAATAGAAAAGAACCCAACATGCGACAAGGCCCCGAATCAAACCCCAACTAGGCACCACTACTGATCATCAGGAAAAGACACGTAGTAACACTGAGAGTCCTCGTCGAACTCCCACTTGAGCTCATACTCGTCACCTGGAGCGGAATCACCTGGACCTGCATCTGGAGTTATAGTATCTGTGAGCCACAGGGACTCAGCAATCTCGCACCCTCGCGATCAAGACTATTTAAGCTTATAGGAAGGATAGGCAAATATATATGTGGAGCTGCAGCAAGCGACTAGCATATGTGGTGGCTAACTTATACACAAAAGAGAGCGAGAAGAGGAGGCAAAGCGCGAGCGAGAATCTAGAAGAACAACCTGCACAAGCATAACTCCAACACCGTGTCCACTTCCCGGACTCCGCCGGAAAGGGGCCATCACGGTAACACACACAGTTGATTCATTTTAATTAAGTTTATGTTTAAGTTATCTACAACCGGACATTAACAAATTCCCATCTGCCCATAACCGCGGGCACGGCATTCGAAAGTTCAATCCCTGCAGGGGAGTCCCAACTTAGCCCATGACAAGCTCTCACGGTCAACGAAGGAATAGACCTCCTCCCAAGACATTCCGATCAGACTCGGTATCTCGGTAACTCAAGACACTTCGACAGGTTAAAACAAGACCAGCAACACCGCCCGAATGTGCCGACAAATCCCGATAGGAGCTGCACATATCTCTTTCTTAGGGCACACTCAGATTGTCCTAGGTACGGGTAGGCTAGCCCAGAGTTGCCCCTGGTGACCACCGGTAGCTGACAGGTGGACCAACACTCAGAGGAGCACTGGCCCGGGGGGTAAAATAAGATGACCCTTGAGTCTGCAGAACCCAAGGGAAAGAAAAGGGCTAGGTGGCGAATGGTAAAACCAATGTTGGGCATTGCTGAAAAAGCTTTAATCAAGGCGAAACATCAAGGGGTTCCCATTATAACCCAACCGCGTAAGGAATGCAAAATCCGGGAACATAACACCGATATGACGGAAACTAGGGCGGCAAGAGTGGAACAAAACACTAGGCGAGAGGCCGAGCCTTCCACCCTCTACCAAGTATATAGATGCTCTAAGATAACATAGCAATATAATGATATCCCAACAAGTAAATATATGTTCCAACAAGGAACGCCTCCAATCTTCACCTGCAACTAGCAACGCTATAAGAGGGGCTTAGCAAAGCGGTTATATAGCCAATCAACGGTTTGCTAGGACCATGGTGGGTTAGAGGTTCAACATGGCAATTGGGAGGCTGACAAGCAAAAGGTAGGCATCGTAGCATTGGCATAGCAAAAGAGCGAGCAAACTAGCATAGCAAAGATAGTAGTGATTTCGAGGGTATGATCATCTTGCCTGCACAGTTGTCAGAGTTGACTGGATCCTCATAAGCAAACTCAACGGGCTCCTCGGTAGCGAACTCGTCTCCCGGCTCTACCCAAATAAGACAAACAATCAACAAGGACACAATCAACCACGTGCAAGGATCAAGCATTATGATGCAATGATGATATGCTATGCGGGATGCGATGCGGGATGCAAAATGCAAGATATGACAGGAAATGCATGAACCTGGCCTCAACTTGGAATCCCAAGGGTGCCACTGCAAAGATGAGACGAAATCGCTTGAAAACGATAAAAAGAACGTCGGAATCGGAGTTACGGTTTGGAAATGGCAAGCGTTTTAAGAATGACACCGGTCTGCGATTTACAGCAAGTAGGCATCTAAATGCAACGAAATGAACATGCTACAGCACCCAAACATGACAACAAAATGCATGGCAGGGATGCACACAAGATGCTTAACAAAAGACTAGCACTGAGCCACGGCCAATTCATCCATTATGAGGTTCAAACAAGCATGGCAAAAACGCAAATGCAAAACAGATTGCAGACTTAGTGAAATTAACACTTGTCTGAAATTTTAGATCACGAATCCCTCTTCGGAGCAGCAAAACAACATGATACATGACCTGAGTATGATAAATAAGAACATGGTATGGAGCTACTCAACAAGCTTAACAAAAGACCCAAAGTGACCTGGGGCCAAAAGGGTTCACAAAATATACTAACGGGCACACGAATATAGCTAAAACACAATCAGTTTTCAGACTTAGTGAAAACTGAGACATGCTGAAATATAATTCACGAAGGCATGTAAACGAGCTTGATGCACTCACTACGGTGCAAGTCATGGCAAGGCAATCATACATCCATTAAGAAGGCACAAAATGCTAGCTAGACATGGCAATAACAATGGCATAGCGTGCACGGATCAACTGCAATAACATCGGCAAAATCGCAAACAAGTTGACGATCTGCCCAGATTTACAACGAAGCAAAAGTAGAGCTCGATTAACTCAAGCTAGGGTGCTCCATAATTGCAAGTAAAGACATGGATGGATAGAGCATAACATGATTAACAAAATTCCTTTACTGATCATCCTCAAAAGAGGCACGGATCACTAGGGAACAAGCTGAACATATGGCATCATGAACTAAATAATCCCAGACTTAGTGAAAACTACAGTCCCTGAAAACAGATTTACCGGGTGCCTCACTTTGGAAGCTTGCACAAGTCACCACACACATTCTAAAAATGCATGGGTTGCACCTCTGGAAAGATAACAAGATGCTTAACAAAACATATGAATGACTCATAGGCGTATCATGCACACATTAATCATGGCAAAAATGACAAAAGAATAAGATGAACTAGCAGATCTGACAATTAACTCACCGAAGCCTCCTTCTAACAGCATTTCGGGCATCAAGATGAGCTCAAATGAAAATGATGCAATGGAATGAAATGATGTACTCGTCGAGGCGAACATTTTCATATACTATATGTCCAAATCGGAGCTACGGATGCAAAGTTACAGAAGGTCAAAGATCGCATAAAAAATTAGGGTGAGAGGGGAAAAAGTCAACCCTTAGGGTTTCTCAGATCCAGATCTGGATCGTGCACGCTTTACGAGGAACACCGGAACAGGAGCTCGCCGGAGTTCGTGGCCGGGTGGCCGGAGTAGAGGACGACGAGGCGGCCGGATCCGAGGCGGCGTGGAGGCGGCGGGGCGGCGTCGGGCCGGGGCGGCGAGGAGGCGGCGAGGGGCGGCCGACCGGGC
>NC_057809.1:61473890-61635966 GCF_018294505.1 Triticum aestivum | reverse complement strand
GGCGCGCGAAGACCCGGGTCGCGGGGGCCTCCCGCGGGCTCGGGCGGGCCGGCGGTGGTGGCGGTGGCACCTGCCACGTGTCGGCGCACGAGTGGGCTGAGGCGGCGGCGAAGGACGCGTCCGGTTGGGTCGGACAATGTCCGGCCGGCGCGAGGGATTTTTAGGGTTTCGTGGGGGGAATGAGATCCGAAAAACGGGGGGTCTATTTATAGGCATAAGTGGAGCTAGGAGGGTCCAAATGAGGTGTGGTTTTCGGCCACGCGATCGTGATCGAACGCTCTAGGTGATGGAGCAGAGTTTGGTGGGTTTTGGGCCAAATTGGTGGGGTGTTGGGCTGCAACACACACGAGGCCTTTTCGGTCCCTCGGTTAACCATTGTTGTATCAAACGAAGTCCAATTGATATGAAACTTGACAGGCGGTCTACCGGTAGTAAACCAAGGCCGCTTGGCAAGACTCGGTCCAATCCGTAAATGTTTAATCCCCACACATGAAAGAAAGCTAGAAATGACCACCGGAGGAGAACGAAGCGCCGGAATGCAAAACGGACAATGGGGAAAATGCTCGAATGCATGAGATGAACAAGTATGCAAATGCAATGCACATGATGACGTGATATGAGATGCATGAAAACGAAAACAACACACGGAGACAAAGACCCGGACCCGAGAAATAAATATAACTTAACGCCGGAAACGGCAAGAGTTGGAGTACAAATAGGGAAAGTTACATCCGGGGTGTTACAGTATAGGAGGAAGGAGTACGTCGGTGGAGCAATAGGGGGCCCACGAGGGTGGAGGGCGCGCCTGGGGTAGGCAGGCGCGCCCCCCTACCTCGTGGCCTCCTCTTTTCTTTCTTGACGTAGGGTCCAAGTCTCCCGGGTCTTGTTCGTTGAGAAAATCACGTTCCCGAAGGTTTCATTCCCTTTGGACTCCGTTTGATATTCCTTTTCTTCGAAACCCTAAAACAGGCAAAAAAACAACAATTCTAGGCTGGGCCCGCGGTTAATAGGTTAGTCCCAAAAATAGTATAAAAGTGGATAATAAAGCCCAATAATGTCCAAAACAGTAGATAATATAGCATGGAGCAATCAAAAATTATAGATACGTTGGAGACGTATCAATCAACACTATGGTTAGCAGTCTACCGATGTTTATGTTATCTTTTCTGCGATCCCCAAGGGGGTTCTCCAAAAGCTTGACAATTTTGCATCTCACTTCTATCGGCAATATGATGACGTGGAGAAGAAATACTAGTTATTTTCAAAACATTATCACCCTAAGGAGCCTGGTGGTCTTGGCATTCGAGACTTGCATATCCTAAACATTAGCTTATTTTCCCCCACACAAAAAACAATAGCTTATTTTCAAAATGGATATTTAAACTTCTTATTGAAGATGGTATGTGGCAAATCATCCTCACAGCAAAACATTTGCATCACAAAACTCTTTCTCAACCAGTGGCGAAAGCAACTCCCAATTAGGGAAGGGGCTCTTGAGGATCAAAGAATTATTCATTGCCAATGGTACCTTTAGACTGGGATATATTTCACGAATCAGATTTTGGGAGGATTTTAATGGCATGTAATACATACAATATTTTCTTCCGCACTCCTACTAGAATTGCTCATATGTTTGGAGCCATGGACGGTGAGTGGGGGAATGAAAACACCTCATTATGGGGGCAGTTGTTGTGTGTTGGTCCATCTGGCTATATCGAAAGACATTACTTTCAACGAAAATTCACGATTCCTCCTTTGTAGGTTATTCGTATGCGTACCAGCTGGTTGCAATGTTGGGCTATCCTCCAAATTCTCAGCTTGTCTTTTTTTGTGTGGGGCAAATGCAGCTCATCTTGGTAGTTTGGGAGTTGTTTACTACTCGTACGCCCATGGTAGTTTTATGTCTGACTTATTAATGGTGGCTGATATGAAGCTCTTCTTAGTTGGTGGTTTGCTATTATGACAATCACTTCTAAAAATTTCCGCTACATGTGATTTTCTATAGTACTTTCATACTTTGATTATGCTTGTAGTGTACACCGTCTACTAGGCAATGCAGAGACCTGGTGTTTTCTTCTTGTAATTTGAATAAAATCAACCACTCCGGAAATATTTACGGATTATTGGTTGTTCTGGTGTTCCCTTACTATGACCTGGTCATATATACAAATACACCCTTGATAAGAACATTAATCAATTGAGAAATACATTTTTCTTTTATTTTTCATTGTCTGAACTTGTCATGGGAAAGCGAGAAATAGATACACACGTAACATGAAGTTGACATCAGAAATCATCTCAAGAACGGAGTATACTACTACCTCTGTAACTAAATATAAGACATTTTTGCAGTTCAAATATAGAGGTACTCCTATTTTTGGATGAATTAATTAATTCAGAGTTAACTTAACTCATTTTGACATATAATCATGCATCAACTTGACAAATTAATAGGTACTCCTTCCATTAAGATACATAATACTCATTTGGAAAATTGTAGATACCATGGAGGACTTAAACATGTAAACTCTATAAATTTTTTTTGCCCTGATTGTGGGTTTGGTTGCATATTGAATCTCACAACTATCGTATGGACCAACTATATATCATGGCACTCTGTGCCCCTAGTTCTCTGATCACATGTATGTCTGTGTTTTAATTGCAGTGGGTGCATGCATGGTCAATTGCAAGGGTTGCATGGATAGGGCCCGATTAATGTCTATGTGGATATGAGACACGTCTACCACTGTCTGAATTTTTAACTTTTTAGAATCGCATCAAATATATATATATATCGAGACGATGGAGGTATTGAAATTTGTCTTCAAGCAAGCAACTGCTGTTCATTCTGCTTCCATCCTCTACAGATATGCATGCTCCAAAGGTCAGAAGAAATACGAAAATACATCTTGATGTGCTCAAGTACATACACAACAACCTATTAAGTCATGGATTAATATTTGATCATTGTGCGCTCTTCTCCTTAAAGTTGTTTTGCAAATTTCAAATATGATATTAATCAGTGAGTCACATATATGTAGGTCCACCAACATATATCTGTTATGCAACTATGTGCAATAGTTAGCTTATGTTGGTAAGCACAAGAGCAGTGTATATGTGCATTGAATGATCTATAGTCTCTACACCACCATTGTGACAGCAGTGAGTGTCGTTGTGATATGCTTCGTAAGTGAAAGATCTCATCTCTGACATTTATGCCCATTTACGAGAACAACAATGTGAAAATGAACATGAAAGATTGAAGGCATGAAACATGGGGGGGGGGGGCTGAGCATTGATGCTCTATGTTGTGAGAAACATTGAATTACTCAAACCCAAGTCTGACTACAAATTGGAGCGATTTACTAGGAAGTTTGCTTTACTAGTCACACTACATGGCCATGCATGCTAGATATTCCTTTTCTAGTCTTATACCAAAATGTTACGCCCATTTCCGGTAATAAGTTTAGGCTTGGGAGTCACTGAGAATATATAAGAATGTCATTATAAAAACAGTTGTATATAGGTGTTGCCTTCCCTGTGGCCTATGGTGGTAGGATTCAATTAAAATAGTTTAGTTTTAGGCTTGCAAACCACCCATTTTCTGTCAACGCCCAGCTGTAGACTACAGAGGTGAAGCAATTGCACTTTTTATCTTGGTCACCTTAATACCTCATTTATCTTCCAAGAATTGAATTTAATTCATTCAATCTAATTCAAAATGCAATTCCAGCAGTATTTAAATTGATTCTAAAAGATTCACATCCCAAAATCTATGCTTGGATGTCACATGGAAATGAAAGTATTCTACCAAATTTCCGTGTTTAGAATTTGAACCTTGTGCTTACAATACAAATAAAAATTAGCTCTGAATCAACTGAAATTTGACCACCTTGTCAAAGTACGGAGAAGCTACTTTGAGTTTATCGAGCAACCCAGACATACAAATATGCCACTTATAGGCTTTCATAGCCGTGTTCACACTATAAGATTTCATGGGATTATTTGAAATTTATGGGTGCTCTCTACATGTTGAAAAGAAACTCTTTGACCTTATTGGTGGATCAATTCGTGCAAGAGGATCCCACATACTTATATAGATGGCTTTCACAAAACTTTGTTATTTAAGTTTTCTACCCCGCATTCACATTGTAACATTTCTGTGGAAGTATTAAAATTTTAATAGGCATCGCCCACATGTAGAAGATGCAACTTTGGGCTTGCATACAATTCACGCACGTGAATCCCACATAAGTAAATTGGCCATTGTATAACTTATGTATTTAAATTTTCAATCTCAGGTTGACACAACAAAATTTCAAAGAAATATTTGAAATTTATGAGCATAGTCCGCATGCCAAGGAGCAAGCTTGAACTTATCAACGGATCAATTTGTGCTACGGGACCCCACATAAAAATTTCACATAATTAATTATCTGAAACTTTCAAAGACAATTGTCATAGAGAAGCGACTTTGTGCACTTTGGCAGGTCCATAGGTGCACTTAGGCTTGGGAGTCATTGGCAACATATATAAGACCATCATTGTCTAGAAAGTGTATGTAGGTGTTGTCTTCCCTATGGCGTGTGGTAGTAGGATTTAGTTACAATAGTTTAGTTTTAGTTTTAGGCTTGTAGATCGCCCATTTTCTATCAATGTGCAATGGGGACTGCAGAAACGAAGCAATTGCACTTATTTATCTTTGATCTCTTTAACACATCATTTGTCTTTCCAAGACTAAATTCCGTTCATTAAATTGACAATTATGCTAGAATTTAAAATTGATTCTAAATATTCAAATCCAATATTTATGTTTGGATGTCGCATGGAATTGAAACTTATTCATTCTACAAAATTTCAATGTTTAGATTTTGATCACCGTGTTTACAAAAAAAAAAGGGTTAGAATCAACGGAAATTTGACCCACATTGTTCAAGTACGGAGAAGTTACTTTGAGATTATCTGGCAAATTGGGATATACAACTATATATTGTGTAGGCTTTCGTAAAACATCAATATTTAAATTCTTAATCCCATGTTCACACTAAATTTTCAAATAATTGTTTGGGAAATTTGAGCTTATTGGTAGTTCAGTTCATGGCACTGAACTTACTTAAGAAGTGGAGACAATCCATTTTTTCTTGGAATAAGTTTGTTTAGGCCCTTTCTTCAGAAGTAGCTACAACTATAGCCCTTCCTTTCAAAATTGGTAAAATTTTCAACTCTTGAGAAAAGGTAAGACTCGATAGAGCGAAGTAACCTAGAGGAAGTCAAGAGCTGCATGTGGGTCCCATGGACTAATACAGATGGCTTTCGCAAAACTTTGGTACTTATATTTTCCACCTCAAATTTTCACATTATAAAATTTCTATGAAATTATTCAAAATTTACCAACCATTATTCACGTGTTGAGAGGCAACTTTGAGTTAATGGCAGGACAATTGATGCAAGTGTGTCCCACATACTTAATTATACAATTGGACATCGAGGAACTTCTATATTTAAATATTCAACCTCGCGTTCGCACAACGAATTCCCACAAACAATATTTGAAATTTTATGGGCCTTGTCTATGTGCAAAGGAGTAACTTTGAGGTTATAACAGAATCAATTCGTGCTAGCGGTTTTCACATACTTTCCAAATGCCATTAGTAAAACTTTGGTATTTAATTTTTCATCTCCTATTCACACTATAATTTTTTTTCACGAAATGAATTGAAAATTTCGGAGATGACTTGAGGCATAGAGAAGCAACTTTGTACACTTTGGTGACTCCATAGGTTCATGTAGGTTCCATAAGCCTGTGGGACCCATGAAGAACTAGTTTGTCATATTCTAACTCATGGTCATGGGAATTGGATAATTTATGATTTCAATTCTTGATACAGCCAAACTCCCAAACTTACAGAATCTTACTGCAATTAGTTTATTCTAGGCCAAATTCATGGGTCCAAACAAGGTGTTAAGTACACCCCACCCACCCCCTGGATTACATTTTCTTTCTAGAAGCACAGTTCTCCCTAATATACCTTTGGTATTCTCTAATTTTGTTAGCCATCCCCTTTCTCTTTAACATTAACACAATGTGTATATCACCATCAATATTTAGCTTGTCAATTCGAAGAAAAAAGGTGAAAAACTTGGATGATTGGATCGCTAGTGATTTTTCTCCAACTTATACGGTCAGTTGCTGGGGCCCACCGAAGAGTACATAAAACAAAGATAGAACCAAATGGGTGCGTGCTTCTTTCTTGTGTTACCTTTCTTCTCCTTCAAACCGAGCCTACTACCATATCCAAATATATGGCAAGTAATAATGGGCCTTGCCTCTCTTCTCCGAAACCAGAATCCTTATATTAGTCGGTGCTCACTTAGAATTGGTTCTAGTTCAATAACCTGGTTCAAAGGAGAGTTGACCACGCTTGTGGCTCAAACTTACCCAAATCGTGAGAGAAAGTGGATGGGGAGGAAATATATTGTTTTGACACATGGGTCCAAGAGTAGATGCTAAACAATATACTTAACATCAGTGGAAATTTAGTTTTCTTAGAACACATCTGTAGTTATTTTCTTAGAGTAGAAAGTAGATGGCATTGCACATGCTCTCGATTAGTGCATACTCCTACAATTACGTGAATTGACGTAGAACTACAAAAGAATACCTAAAAGGAGCCGGATTTTTTTTACAGCTATTCTTTTTTAAAGTGTGGTCGAGCCAGATTTAACCACACAACATCTAATATAAAGACAAAATATAGACACATCAGTTATACCTTTTTAATGAAACATGTGGTTCAACTATTCTTTTTCAAAGTGTGGCACTGCAGTTTTCAGGTATAGTCGATTTCATTTTTAGTTATTTGAAACACTTCCTTTACATGTAAGTTTTAATAGAACCTTCGTATGGACAGAGTTTTTTTATTTGTGTTTTCGCCATGTGTTGCCATTACACTAGCTGAATCTTTGTTTATATTGTATGTCTATCCACTGAACTTTGTAAAATAGTGACCGCTCAAAAGATTTAGTGAATTGTGGTCTACTCTTGCCTATGTCGTCTGGATATATAAAGATGTTATTCAGCTACATGTCACTGATGCGTCTATATGCTCCACTTTGAGTTACTTTTGGTCTGAATAATCCAGTAGTTAATCAGTTCTCAGGGTTAAGTACAGAAATACAGAGGGACTCATATGAAACCGTCCGATAAACAAAAGTTATCACTCCACCAATTTCTTCCTCCTATTCTTCCTCCTATTTTATAACACCAAGCACTCACACGGGCTCTCACGCCGCACCTCTATCTACTAGTATTTTTAGGGGCACAAAGTTATGCAGAAACAGAGTAATAGTCCCCTGGAAAAAAAGTAACACTCCTTTGTACATCCTTAAATTCTCTGGACCATGGCCCAACCAGCAAGGAGTTGTGTAGTTTTACTTCATGACTCGCCTTAGAGCATCTACAATTAAAGTAGTAAGTGTGAGCCCCTATACGCCCGTGGATGCGCCCGGACACGCTCGCGGACAGCACCAGGCAGGTCCCCATATGCCCGCATCCACAACCACACTCTCATATCTCAATACCTAAATCCACACAAATCCATACACGATGATCATACGACGCAAATTCATAAATTCAACGATACAAAGATGTGTAGCCCGAATAAATTCAGTACATGCCGAAATAAAATTAAATAGTTCATACATAGACAATCGATACACGAATGAATCAACGACTTCAGTTCTCACGGTCATTGATCCTCTTCTTCATGTAGAGCAAGTACTCCTTCCGTTCATCATCCAAAAGGTTGATGGCCTGCAACATGATGCTCAACTCCTCCGCCTCTTTCGCAAGCCGCAACTTCACTTTCCCGAGGTCAAGACCATGCATTGTCATCCTTTGTTCAAGCTCCCATTTTGCAACCTTCTCTTGCCTCTCAAATTCAACTTTGTTCTTCTCCAAGATCAACCTCTCCTGATCAAACTTCATCTTCTCCCTTTGCATATCGATGAACATCTTGTATCTATCCTCCTTCTTCAGCCCCTTGGCGGAAAAAATGCCCTTCCAAGTGGCAGACATTTTGCTTGCCACGCCTTCACATGCCACCCTATCATTCTCCCACTTGTTCCCCATCACTCGCCGGTTTCTCTTCGGCACGGTTGCTTGCATGTCCACCGTGTCATTTTATTCTTCCTACTCATCCAATCCATTTGATTCAACGGAGCTAGAACCATAATTTTTCTTCATCCTCTTCGTGTCATTTTCAATATCCTTAAGGATGGTTTGCCACTTGGGTTTCCCTTTCAATTTCATCCAACAATGTGAAAAATTGAATGCCTTCTTCTCCACATGATGATACAATATGGCTGCCAAAGTTGCATGCGTTTGAACTCCGATGCCGCTTTGGTTCCAGCCAACAACTTGTTTAAGCTAACAAACAAATTTACTCATGGTCTCTTGGATGAGTGACCATCTATGTTGGAGAGAGCATGTGACACGGCTCGTAATGATTGGGTGTGGCTTCACATAGTGTTTGTGCTCATGGTAAAGTTTGTGAATTTTTTTTCCTAATATTGCTTGCCTTTTTGCTTGGTCCCACATATTGGATCCATGATCCTGTTACACCAACTTTCACACAACAAAACATTTTCAAGTTGAGTGAATAGTGGTCTGTAGGCTTCACTACTTTCATACTAACTTTTTCCCTTGTTTTAGTGCGTAATGTTTGTCCAAATTCAAACACCGAGGAATTGGCATCCTCCATGGTAAATTGCAAATACTCTTGACCATCATTCATCATGTCATGCAGTATTTGTTCCTACAATATGCATCATGATTTAACTATCGTCCTACAAGTTTGATCCGATGGTATGTACAACAAAAGAATTGAAGAATGCAAGCAGGAAAGGGCCGAAGATTGTACCGGGTCTTGGTCGGGCGTCCCGTCAAACGGCGTGTGGGGAATCCCGAAGCCGGCATTGCCTGACAGCGCCAATGCATTTGGAGTTGTGGAGAGTCATGCATTTGGAGTTGTGGAGAGTCCGTTATCATGGACGCGTCGGGGATGGTTCACGAGAAGCTCAAATCCAGGATGCTCGTTCACTTGGAGGGCGGAATGGAGTCGGGCTCCGTCGACAAGTTATGTGGCCCCGCAGCTATGACCTCCGGATTGGTGGCTATCGCGGCAAAGTTCATGTCCTCACTTGCCGGCACGAAGGGCATGTCAGAACCGCCCGCCTTCGCAGGTGGCTTCACCGCCGTCTCACGTTGGCGCTGCCTCTGGTAGCGCTCCTTTCGGTCAATGTTTTCTGCCTTGCAAGGAGCGGCCAAGCCGGGGAGGCTGACCAATTCTGTCGAGGCATCATCCGTGGCCATGGCAGTGGACAGGGTTGTCGGCGACGACATCCGCGACGGGAGATGAGGATGCTGAGAAAGGTAGGAGGTGGGCAGCTGCGCGGAGGCGGGAAATGGAGGACGGGGCTGAGAGGGTTTTGGTCAAAGAGGAGGAGGAACATAAGTAAATTTTGAGAGGATTTGAAACGTGGCGGGCGTGTCCGGGCGCGTCTAGGCATCCCCATATCCGCTCAAGATATGGGCCGGATATGGAGAGTGCGGTCAGGCCGAGTGTTTGGGCCGAATTTGTGAGGTCTGGTTGGGTGTGTATCTTTTTCCCAGATAGTGACCGGGCAGTCCGCAGAGACGTTTGAGGCGGATATAGCGGTCTGGTTGTATATGCTCTTAGTTTGTTCTGTGTGAATCATGAGTAAAAGAAAGTATCTCTGCGAAACATGAGAGCTCTCTAACTTCCTCGACACGATGCACATTCCTTGATTTTGTTGTACGCTCTTTCTATTTGATCAAGGTCCTTAATTAATTTAGTGCGTTCGGCCTCAATGATTGGCAATGCCATCCCTGTTGGTGGGGCGGGCGAGTAAATTGCAAACCAAAGATACACGAACATTTGTACAAATGCATGCAGTAGGTGTTCACATGTTGAGTTATAACTGTGGGTCGCGGCACAAATGTACCGTCACTGTACGCGGCTGGAGCTGAGAGAATAAAAGGCTATGACTGGCGTTATAGCAAAGTTCAGTTGCTCCACACACACACACACACACACACACACACACACACAGACAGAGAGAGAGAGAGAGAGAGAGAGAGAGAGAGAGAGAGAGAGAGAGAGAGAGAGAGATGTACATGGTTTCATGCTTAGGAGGCATCAGGAATCTCGGGTTTGTGCGTGTCCAAAATCTAGCTTATACCACGGACAACCATTGTGTGTGTTTGTTAACACTTGTTCCAGAGCTTGAAAGACTTCCGGACGTGTGTGCCATGCCTTCTCTCTTGTTCGTTGGTCTCTGGTGATTCGGCCGTCACAGAAGAAGCTCTTGAACACAATTGTGCACCGGTGTCTATTGAACATGCTCCAGCCGGTGGGAAGGAGCATAGCTGACCTCGGAACTCGGAACACAATTCATGTGTGTAGCTGACGTTGCCGCCGCAACAACCATTGTCGTATATAGTTTCAGGCTGAATCAATTAGTCTCGGTAGGGATGAGGAATATCTTTTTCTTTTTCTTTTGTGGGGTAGGGACGAGGAATATCAGCGCTGAAATGTTCTAAATGGCAACTAGTTACCCAGAGCGCATAACCATTGGTGTGGCGCATGTTTCCCTTTTAGGCCTCCTTTGGTTTGGAGGAATTCCATAGGAATTCTAGAGGATGTTATTCTTATAGGATTTTTTCCTTTAGAGCCCTTTGATTCATAGGAATGGATTCCTATTCCTACATAGGATTGGTTCCTATCCTCCACATTTCATAGGAAAATAAAAATGAGCCTAGACTCAATGAAAAAATTCCTTTGGTGTGAACCAAATGACATCTCGTTTCCTATTCCTACTCATAGGATTTGAGTTACATGTCATCTCATTTCCTACAATTTTCCTATTCCTACGATAATCCTATCCTATAAACCAAAAGAGGCCTTATCATTGTCCTTCCTTTTAAAATATATAAACTGTGCATATTTACACACCGCTCTACATATGGACCGGGTATGGGCACACATATTCCTGCACGCACGCACGTACAAGCTATATCTGACAGCAAATTTTTGAAAAATACAACCACAAACTCATATAAATGCAAGTCCGCGCCACGTAGAGGAGCTTTGCTGTCCCAAGGAAGGTAGGGTCTCTCCTCTCCACTAGGCCGTGCTTTTTCGCTACTTGGGCTTCCCTAGCGGTTGTTAGTTTTGTTAGACCCTTTCCTAGCTATAGCGTGGAAACGTGGGCGGTTTTTGAGTGAGGCCTCCTTTGGTTTGGAGGAATTTTGTAGGATTTTCATAGGATAGGATTTTTATAGAAAAAATTCCTTCAAAGCTCTTTGGTTTGTAGGAATGAAATCCTATTCTTATGGAGGAATTCTTTCTATCCTTCACATTTCATAGGAAAATAAATATTAGCCTAGACTCAATTGAGAAAATCCTATGGTGTGAATCAAAGGGCATCTCCTTTTCTATTCCTATGCATAGGATTTGAGATGCATGTCATCTCATTTTCTATGACTTTTCTATTCCTATGATTTGAAAGTTTTAATGATTGAGGGGGTCAATGGCGGCACAGGCGGGGCCTACGGGTATGTGTTTCTTGAAGGCATCACAGAAGATCCCGCTCACTTCTCTTCGAGTAGCGGGTGAGTAGGTGGTGGAGGTTAAGGTCGTGTTTGTTTCTCTAGTCCCTAGGACTTTTTGAAAAAGACTCTCAAGGAGGTGCTTCTAAGGACTTTTAGCAAAAAGTCCCAAAAAAGTCTCACTCTGTTTGGTTTGCTAGGGACTTTTTCTAGTCCCAACATAAAAAAGTCCCTGAAACCAAACACCCCCTGAGTTGGCCACTTGTGGCTCTATTTTATCCTTTTTTTGCTCATCGTCGGGGTTTTTGCTTGATTTGTCCTTTAATCAATCAAGCAATTGAGTGATTTTTGGTCTAGTTTTCAATATAAGTTGGGTCAACTTTTTTTTATGAAATCGCAGAAGCACTCTGCACTCTCGACGAGGATCCGTAAGCAAATGCAGGTCCACCAACATTCAGTAATGGAATTTATTATACAAGGATATGCAACAATTATGTTATGTTAGTGGGCACAATTATAGCGTATTGGTATATTTCTGCACCGAATGCTATTCCTCAGCTGCCGTAAAAAAGAAATTCATGTTAGTTGATGTTTGCCATTCTGGTACATGGGGGAGAGGGAGGCCGAGAAGGGAGGACGGTGCGATGAGGCACGCACAGTAGCATCACCGGACAGAGAAGGGAAAGGGAGGAGGCACGCACTTAGGCTGGTGTAGGAGTGACTGCAATAGGAAGAAGGCACGTACTTAGGACATCCGGTAGCTACCAAACAGCTCACAATAGAGGATTGAGAACCTCTATGCGCCAAGGTAGGGGGTAGGGTATGCCCCTGGATGGGGAAGTTTCTCTCTAAAGCGGCACGATTAGTGCTTACGAACTTGAGCCTTTCCTCCCTCCCCATGTCTGCGATGGGCCTCTTCCTCCTTGCGGAAGGGGTCCATGTCAAGATGGACACACCTCGATCCAGATTTTTTTGGGAAGGATCGGGCCTGAACCGCAAATACTACATGGTCAAATGGACGGAAGTGTGTAGGCCCATGTCCTTGGGAGGCCTTGGGATCACCAACACCCGATTACTCAACATCATCCTCATGTGTAAATGGATTTGGAAGTTATCGCAAGGGGCGACGGGCCTGTGTGGGTAGATCTGTTGCGAGCGAAGTACTTCCCAAATGGGAACTTCTTCGAAGGGGTGGCGCGGGGATCTCCTTTTTGGAATGATCTTCAGGCAATCAAGCCAATTTTGTCAAGGGTGTAAAGTTCGATATTGGGAACGACCGTTCGACTCGATTCTGGCTAGATTTTTGGGTGGGCTCCCAGCCCCTTTGAGTTGAGTTCCAAGAACTATACGCCTTAGCCGTCGACCCGACCATGTCAGTCGCTGAAGCTCTAGCCTCCCCCCCCCCCCGGCAATCCACTTCCAACGCGAGCTCAATGACCAAGAGCGAGCGAGCTACACGGCTCTGCTTGACATCGTTAGCTCGTCAGCGCTAACTACTTCGCCCGACACCATGACTTGGGGGCTCACCGCGTCGGGCAAGTTCACGGTTAAATCACTATACCACAAGCTTTGCCCAGGGCCGACACAGCTGGTGGTTAAGGGATTGTGGAAGACGCGTCTACCCCTCAAAATCAAAGTTTTCCTTTGGCAAATGTTCCGTAACAAATTGTCTACCTCCGTGAATGTAGCCAAACACAATGGCACAACCTTGTGTCCATGTGCGTTATGTGGTGCACTTGAAGATGCAAACCACGTCTTCTTTATGTGTCCTTTGGCGCGGTTTGCCTGGAGCGCGGTGCGAGCCGCGGCGGGTGTGCAGTGGGATCCTAGGTCCTCGAGTGAATTCGCTGACCTGCTGGATTCGGTGCAGGGGAGCAGCAAACGTGTCATGTGAAGCTGTGCAGGGGCACTTCTCTGGGCACTATGGTTGACTAGATACAAGTTAACTATTGAAGGTTGTTTCCCATCTCATCCAGCTAATATTATCTACAAATACAACTTTTTTCTACAGCAATGGAGTCTGTTGGCTAGGCGCAAGGATGTTGAGCTGATGAAGCACGCCCAAGAACGTCTGATGCAAGTGTATGTGACGGCTAGGGAGCCGACGACTACGGCCTAGTGATGTGTCCACTTTTGTTTTCTCGCAAGCCTGCGCGCTCTGTATGGCCTCTGGCCTTGTATTATTGCTCGCGGTCTCTCTGGCTTTGAATCCTTGACTTCCTTATCGTTCGTTGGGCTTGTTTGGCTTTTGGTTTATGTAAGACTCAAGTTATGTTACGCTGCGGACGCATCTAACGTCTATGTTCTAAAAAATGAACAAGATAAACAGTGTTTTTTTCGAAAAGGGGACCAACAAGATAAACGGTGTAACAGTTGGAGGATAAAGAAAAGCGTCCAACCACTCGTTTTGGATCCAATGGCTGGTAGGTGTTCCTCCTAAATCGATATGACAATGAAAACTTTCTCAGTTAACTGACAAATAGGCGTCCCATAGTATATACTAGAAACATTGGCGCGCTTTGCCGTGCCCATTCTCTTTTTTTACTGTTACTTTGTTTGGTTGTTAATTCACATATTTCTAACTTCTGGAATTGGACTCTGAAGCCAAAAATGAATAATATAAAAAAAACTAAAATAAAGTGAAATGGAGCATGAACCGAACAAAAAGAAAGGATAATTCCTAACACGATTCTCATATATGCAAATGAGATTCTGTGATTTTCTGCACCTCAAAATCATGCACACAGAGAGACTCCAGTGTGTTTGGGTAGTCTATGGAGTAATCCTCTAGATTAGGATGAACAATGGGTGTAGAAATGTCAGGGCATAAACTGTCGGAGGTTATTAATCCGCAAGCATGAACTTATGGTACTCAAGCAATCAAGCGCGTAGGCTTTCACACTGAAAACTCGCAGGCTACGGGCGAGCGGGATCGAATTTGAATCAGGCTGACAAAGAGTGGGGAGGAGGAGGAGGGACCGGGAGTTGTGATGAGGACCTCGTTGATTATGTTGTGTCGAGGGGATGACCAAGTCCTATAGGCAGCGGGGATGTCCCTATACAATGTCGCAGCTGGCCGCGAACGTTTCCGTTACCCATGCGTCACCATTGCCGGACATTGCCTTGTCATGGTGTGTGGCACGGTGGTTAGGTTGGTGGTGCTCGTGCAACAGTGCGGTATTGTGTCGTGCCGTGTGTTACAACCGTTTGACAATCTGGATAGCCGACCGCTCTACTAATTCTCCAATGTACAGGAAGGGCACATAACCAGGACTTGTGTAACCGTGTGATGGCTCCAGCAGCAAACAACTCCGTGCGCACCCACCAACAATCGCGGCTACTTGATCCTCTCAGCCCCGAGTGACCACAACACTCCGCGGGCGAGGCCGCTGGCGAGGGCGCGGGGAAGGCCGCCCCGGGCGAGGCCGCCGGCGAGGGCGCGGGGGGCGCCGAGGAGGCCTGCGCCGATGGTGGCGCAGGGGGCGTCGCAGGCGCCGGGAGGGGTGCAGCCCCTAAGGAAACCGGCCGGGGAGGAACTCGACCCGGGGCACGGGGGGCACCCTCAAAGCCAGGAGGCGGCCCGAGAGAAGCGCCCGAGCGGCCGTCACCAGGAGCGGGCAAGGCCGCAACATCAGAAGGTACCTGCTGAAACGGAGAAACCATCTCATCAAAGTAAACGTGTCGGGAAGTGATGACCCGATGTGAGATAGGATCATAGCAGCGGTAGCCTTTGGTGTTGGGGGGATAGCCAAGAAAAATACAGGCCACGGACCGTGGTGCGAGCTTATGAGAAGTAGTGGAAGCGATGCTAGGGTAGCACAAGCAACCGAAAATGCGAAGCTCGGTGTAGGAAGGTGGTGTGCCGAACAAAAGATGATGAGGAGCAAAATTCCCGCGAGTGCGACAGGGACGGATGTTGAGGAGTAGTGATGCGGTGGCGAGCGCGTCAGGCCAGAAACATGGTGGCACGTTGGTGTGAAAGAGGAGGGTGCGAATGCAGTCATTAAGAGTGCGAAGCACGCGCTCAGCGCGGCCATTTTGTTGCGAAGTGTACGGGCAAGTGAGACGAAAAACCGTGCCGTGTGTGGCGAAAAGGTTGCGGATTGCAAGATTATCGAACTCCTTCCCATTGTCTGTTTGCAACGCATGAATGGGGCGACCAAACTGCGTGGAGACATAGGAGTAGAATGCGGTGAGAGTGGCAACAGAATCCGACTTTTGCCGCAACGGGAAGGTCCACACATAGTGCGAAAAATCATCAAGGAGAACAAGATAATAGAGATAGCTCGTGTTACTTGCAACAGGAGAGGTCCAAACATCACTATGAATTAACTCAAATGGGTATGAAGCAACATGCAAGGAAGTGCTAAAGGGTAAACGAGTATGTTTGCCGAGACGACAAGCATGACAAGTGTGATCGTCGATCTTATTATACGTGAATGAAAAACTACGAAGAATATGACGAAGGGTGGCAGGGTTGGGATGACCAAGACGAGCATGCCAAAGGTCCACTCCAGCAGAAAGCGCCATGGGTGCAGCGACGGAGGATGTGGAGGAGTGGACCGGGTAGAGATCGTCGGGGCTGTCACATCCGTGGAGCACCATCCGGGTACGGGCATCCTTAACAGAAAAAGCCAAACATGTCAAATTCAACGGTGACAAGATTTTCACGTGTAAGAGAACGAACAGAAACAAGATTTTTAATGATATCAGGTCAAACGAGTACGTTAGAAAGATGTAATGGAACGGAGTTAGAAGGAAAAGCAGCATGGCCGACATGATTGATGAGCATGGAAGAACCGTCGCCCACGGTAATGCGAGCAGCAGTGTGAACAGGGTGAGCGGTAAGAAGGTTACCGGGGTTGGCGGCCATGTGAGCCGTGGCTCCGGTGTCCATGTACCAGTCGCCACCGTCGGTGTACTGCTGTGGCGTGGGGGCGGTGTGGAGGGCCGCTAGCAGCGCGGGGTCCCATGGTGTCGGCGGGAGGGCCGGGGCCGACGGCAGAGGCTATGGCGGCGGCGCCACGAGCCCACCGACGGAGGCAGCCCATAGGCCGCCGAGGGGCCGTAGAGCGGCGCCGGCGGATACGCCTGAGGGGCCGCGTACAGAGCCTGATGAGGGGTCGGGCGGGCGCCAAAAACACCGGGGACGGGGGCGCGCGGTATGGGCATGGAGTATGCGTGAACAACCCCCGTCCAGGGGTTCTGGCCGGCCTGCCAGGGCGCCGGCGGGAGCGGGTGCTGCGGCTGGCGCGGCGCCCCGCCATGGGCAGCTGGCGGCTGCTGCTGCTGCTTGCGGCCACCTTGGCCGCGACGCCCGCCCCGGCGCTGCTGCTGCTCGGCGAGGGGTGGCGGCGGCGGCGGCGCAGAATATGGGAACCCGGGCGGCGGCTGCACGTGGAGGGGCCCCTGGGCGGGCCGCGGCGGGGGAGCCAGAGCGGTGGGCGGCGCACCGCCGCGGGTTCCGGTGGTGAGAGCTGTATGGGTGGCCCGGGTGCGCGACATCCGCATCCTCTTCTCCTCCAGCTTCAGGTACGTGACGATCTTGGGGAAGATCGGGTTGGTGATGAGAGGGATGTTGGAGGCGGCGTTCCCGAAGTCTTCGTTCAGGCCAGCGATGAGAGTGCCGAGGAGGAGCTCGTCGGAGACCTTCTCGCCGAGGTCACGGAGCTCATCGACAAGCTTCTTGAGGTGCATGCAATAATCGTCGACCGACGAGTCAAGCTGCTGGCACCCAAAAAACTCGCCGTGCAAGAAAACCTTGCGTTGGAGCGCGTTGTCGGTGAAGAGGCCGTTGAGCTTAGTCCAAACGGCGTGAGCGTCATCATCGGCGGAGACCACCGTGTGGAAGAGGTCCTTCGAGATGATGGTGTAGAACCAGCGGATAAGAGTGGCGTTGATGGACGTCCACTCCTCATCGTCCTCCATGAAGCGGGAGTCCACGGAGCCATCGATGTGATCCCGGAGATTGTACTCACGGAACACAAGGGAGAAGTACGTCTTCCAGGCATAGTAGGTGGATGTGAGTTGATTGAAGATGACAGGAACCCGAGCGAGGATGTTGAGATCACGAATGACGACGGGATCAGGGCCGTCGAAGGGGTTGGTGCGGCGGCTACCGGTGGAACCGGGGGAGGCCATGGCCGAGAGGGGAGGGCGGCGGCGCGTGGTGAAGCGGCGCGGCGGGAGGGATGGCGGCGCGACGCGGGTGGCGGCGCTGCGAGTTGCGGGCGGAAGCGCGAGGCGGCGGCGGCACACAGGGGGGCGGCGGCGCGGCGGCGAGGAGACGTGGCGGCGGCGGCGGCGGCGATGGGATCGCGGCGGCGGCAACAGGAGTTAGGATTAGGATCGTAGGTATGATACCATGTTGGAAACGAATATTTTGGTAATGCAACTCAATGTATTGATCGGTACATAGCGCACGTATATATGAAGTACAAGGTGGGCTACAACCTCAACTATACAATGACTAAGAGATGAACCAGACTATACAATATACATACACAAACCATATATTCAACACTTTACCCGTGCGTCACCATTGGCGGACATTGCCTTGTCATGGTGTGTGGCACGGTGGTTAGGTTGATGGTGCTCGTGCAACAGTGCGGTATTGTGTCGTGCCGTGTGTTACAACCGTTTGACAATGTGGATAGCCGACCGCTCTACTTAATTCTCCAATGTACAGGAAGGGCACATAACCAGGACATGTGTAACCGTGTGATGGATCCAGCAGCAAACAACTCCGTGCGCACCCACCAACAATCGCGGCTACTTGATCCTCTCAGCCCCGAGTGACCACACCACTCACATTCTAGGGATCTTAGAATTTTAAGACATATGGTCACCACTTTTATAGCCTGTAGTTACAGGTGCTTCGTAAGTGCAAGATCTCAATCTCTCACATTTATGAGAGCAACACCGCGAGAATGAAGACAATAGATTTAAGTCATGAAAACTTCAGGATTTTTTAGGAACCCTGAACTACTCAAGACCAACACTGGCTATAAATATGAGCCATATACTAGGGGACCTGCATTTTGTAATCAGGATTTTTTAGGAACCCTGAGCTACAATTCTTTTAATTCTCGTCCTAGATGAAAATGGTTTGCTTATTTTCCGGCATGAGTATAGGCTTGGGTGACATTGGGAACATATACGTTAGCCAAATTCAATAACTGGCAAGCAATGTTTGCCTTTCTCGCTGCCTGCATTCTGGCCGGGGAGGAAAAATACAGTACGTCGGGTATGTACGGGCGCGGCAACGCTCGACGCTTGTCTCGGCTGCAACAAGGCATCCATTGCGATTTCATCTTCCTGGCGCACGACGAACTCGATCGGCTCCGGGCCATACTTCAGACCCATCTGTCCTGACCATGATAGACACCCTTTGTAAGTTTCCACCGAGCGCCACTCAGGGTCTGAGGCCATGGCCACGGAGGCCGCCATGGACGCCATCGCTGCACGGCTCGCGAAGGACCATCTTTGGCCTCGATCGCCTGCTCCTCCGCATTTGCCCAGCTAGCACGACGGATCATGCCTCCCCCACGAGTGGGGAAAAAAAATCTGATACGACCGGATCGCACGCAGCCAAACGTGAGAATAACACAGCGACCGCGTGACATGTGTCACTACGAATCTCAAAGCAGGCAGCATAACCTTATACCAAACCGGAGAGTAGATCGAGCATGTTATCAAATATAATTCCTAGCCCAGATCGATGCCCAACCTCTTCAACGCCCCCAACTCATGCCGCTGTTGTGCTCACTCGGACTGGTCGCCACATCGCCGCCGTTGATCGATGCTCACAAAAAAAAGGCTCTAGCCACCGGTGTGATCCACTCGGGTTGCTCGTCACATCGCTGTCGGTGTGCTCCTCTGCTCGGCGTGCTCCATGCCCGTGGACAACGGCCGTGTTCGATGGAGGCCCGGGTCACGGCATCGTCGAAGCTGCTCGCTGGGGTGCTCCGCGACGCCGACCGCAACCTCTCCTGCTCGTGGCCCTCTTTTCCCGCCGGCACCCGCAATGTTTTTCGGTGGCATAGCTCTTGCGACACCGCGCCACTTCCCTTGTTCCGCCGCAGTTCATGGCGATGGTCCTCGGCCACACTCACGGCGCCGCCGGCGTACTATGCAAAACAAGTTCATGTAGATTTTTGTGTGTGTGTGATTTGAGCTTTAAAAACTGAACAAAGGCAGCTCATATATATTTTTCTTCTGAATTTTATCTCATACAAGATGTGGCCTACGTTGTAAACGAATTTGTGTGTGAATGAAAGCTGTGACAGTACAATGACATTTTTAGTGTTATGAACTTGTGACATACATTTCGAGTGAACGAAAGATGTGGCCTATGTTGTAAATGAATTTGTCCACTCTTGGTATAAATGTGTTGTGAGTTGTGACATTTCCAGCGTATATGTGCTGCTGTCAACTCTAGTATAAATGTACAGTGACATTTGCATTTGCCTTGATATGCTGTCAACAGTTTGGCATGAACAATCTGTCCAGGTTTGCCAAAGTGACAAATCCAAAATGTTTGACAATATGTGTTGGTCAAGTCAGTTAGGAACAAAAGCATATAGCTACAGAATAAAATGATAGCTTCAGTTTTATCTTGCAGCAAGTAAATAGCACCATTTGGCATGAACAAAACATTCCCAGCTAACAGAACATATGCTTGACAAAATGTGTTCAACATTGTCAGGTGAAATAGTAGCGCATGGCAGCAGAGAAGATGATAGCTTCAGATGAAACACTAGCACATGGCAGCAGAAGAAAATGATAGCTTCAGTTTATGTCGCAACAAGTAAATAGCACCATTTGGCATGAACAAAATGTTCCCAGCTAACAGAATATATGTTTGACAACATATGTTCACCATTGTCAGGTGAAACACTGGCACATAGTAGCAAAATAAAAGGATAGCTCCAATTTTATGCTACACCAAGTACATAAACCATATAGCTGACATGCCCAGCTAACTAGCATTGAGGAACCAACAAGACATTATGAATCAACGCACGATCGGCTCGTCACGGCTGAAACCTTAATGTACTAGCACCATTGTTGAAATCCAACTGGCTAGCGGCCGGCGATGTTGTGCCATCTCCATGAGCTTGAAGCAATTTCTTGTAAATTCTCCTTGGATTGGTGGGCCTAAAAATGATGGATACTCTCCAGTCCAGATGCCATGGCTATTGATGGATTTGAAGTACCAGCAAAATCAAATTCCAAAGTGCCAACTGCAGATGGAACAAACACAGACTCCTTTCCTGGATAATTTGTACCTTTTCCTGCACATTGTATGTACATACAAGAAATAGAAATGAAACCTTCCTACTTATTCACATAGAACAATTAAAGGTACCTTTTTTCCCTTTCTTTGCTCCCTCTAGCACATCTTTTGTTCTTTTTTACATTGGACCTTTTCCTGCTGCAAGTGTAAGTAGCATAGTCAATCAAGATAGGCTTCAGGAAGGAAGGAACATGGAGTAGCCGTGGGCGGAGAGGATTCTGTAGGGAGGCTGACAGTGTGCTGCTCATCCACGGCTGGCTATTAGTCTCAATCGTCGGCAACTGCTGGGAGGTAATTGAATCAATCAAGAGAGGCTTCAGGAAGAGAGGTTATGCTTGTTGTGGCATGTGTACTGATGACTGAACTTACCTTGATTGGAGTAGCCGTGGACAGAGAGGTGGTCTCCCGACTCGATGCCTGTGGCCCTCGTCGGGCTGCGCCATCTTGCGACACCGTCGCCGGCGAGATGGAAGAGACGGAGATGGGTTTCTTTTTTTCTTACCTGTAGGAGAGGGGTTTCTGTTTTGGAAGATGAAGCAGATTAAGCACAGGATCATCAGCCTGTCGGCAATCGAGCGTGCACGCAAGCGCCAAGTGTCTACGGTTTTCGGGCTCCGCGCAGGTGACGCCAAGACCGCTTTCTTCCAGGCGAAGATCAACTCCCGGAGACGCAAAAACCACATCCACTCACTGTAGACTGAAACTGGTGTGGCCACTACGCACAAAGACAAGGCCACCATTGCTCACACCCACTTCCTTCAGCTACTCGGCACAAGGCGGCCCCGCTCCTGCTCGATCAACTGGGACTCCATTCTGCTGCCATCGGTTGAGAATGCTAGGCTCGACAACCCGTTCACGGAATCTGAAGTTTGGGAGGCGATCAAGGCATCCCCCTCTGAGAAGGCACCTGGACCCGACGGATTCTCGGGTGCCTTCTACAGAACATGCTGGAGTCTCATTAAGCATGACGTCATGGCTGTTTTCCATCATTTCTACAACTTAGCCGAGGGTGATTTTGCGGCTCTCAACTCTGCCATGATTGTGCTGCTGCCGAAGAAGGACGGGGCAACAAGTATGGCTGATTACAGGCCCATCAGCCTTATTCACTCCATCGCAAAACTTTTCGCCAAGGTTCTATCCATGAGGCTGGCCTCTGTCATCAGCACACTGATCTCGCCTGCCCAAACTGCTTTTCAGCGTACTAAGTGCATCCATGATAGTTTCCTATATGTTCAAAACGCCGTCAGAGCCCTTCATCGCCGCAAGACACCTGCCCTGCTTCTGAAACTAGATATTGCCAAGGCATTTGACAGCATCTCCTGGGAATATATCATTGAACTTCTCCAAAAAATGGGCTTCCCTGCACGATGGCGAGACTGGATTGCACTTCTGCTCTCTACATCCTCGTCGTCTTGCCTCCTGAATGGTTCTCCGGGCGCCTCCATCATACATCGTCGTGGGTTGCAGCAGGGGGATCCGCTCTCGCCGCTGCTCTTCATTCTCTGCATCGACCCCCTGCATCGTCTACTAGAGGCGGCAACCTTGGCAGGCCAGCTCTCTCCTCTGCCTGGTATGGTCGTGCGTATGCGTACAAGCTTGTATGCCGACGATGCCGTGATCTTCATCAACCCTACAAGGATGGAGGTTGATGCCCTGCTCAGCATCCTGCACCTCTTCGGCGAGGCCACGGGCCTGCACGTCAACCTGGCCAAGTCCTTGGCAGTGCCGATTCACTGCGGCGACCTCGACCTCGGCTCCATCCTACAAAACTTTGGCGGCATCGTGGCGTCGCTACCCATCACATACCTAGGCCTCCCAATCACCACCGGTAGGATTCGTTTAGTCCACCTGCAGTTCATCCTAGATAGGATTCGTGCGCGCCTTGCTGGTTGGAAGGGCAGATTGATGCATATCGCCGGCCGTAGGGTGCTCGTTCGCTGCGTCCTCTCCGCTATGCCGACATTCGCCCTCACAGTGCTGAGAGCACCAAAGAAGTTTTTCAAGTAGGTAGATAAAGCCAGATTTTGCTTCCTCTGGGCTCACTTCCTCTGGGCACAAGACGAAGAAGCAACCAGAGGAAAGTGCAAGGTAGCATGGAGCGTGGTCACCACGCCGAAATCCCACGGAGGCCTCGGCATCCATGATCTGGACAAATTCGCGCGTGCCCTCCGCCTGCACTGGCTCTGGCTCTCCCGGACCCATCCAGAGCGGGCATGGGTCGGCACGGACACACCATGCAACCTGTAGAACCAAGCCCTCTTCGCTGCCAACACGGCTGTCACCATCGGGGACGGCAAGACGGCGTCCTTCTGGTCAAGCCCTTGGCTCAGCGGCAGGCCACTCCGGTTGGCCTACCCCACCCTGTTCGCCCGCTCCATCCGCAAGAACAGGTCCGTCCGGGACGCGCTGCTCGACGGGCGATGGATCCTTGATCTCCGCCACGGTGAAATCAGTAGCATTGCACCCTCTGTGCTCCAGCTAGCAAGGGCGATTCGGAGCGCGGGCAGCATCATCAACGACGACCTCAGCAACACAATCCGCTGGACTGCTACCACCTCTGGGCACTACTCCGCTCGCTCCGCCTACGCGGCACAGTTCCAGGTGCCAATGGCATCCTTCCCCCCCACCCCAAGAACGTCTGGCATATCTGGGCACCTGGGAAGCTCAAGATGTTCCTCTGGATGCTACACCACGACAGGCTATGGTGCAACGATCGCCTGCAGCGGCGTGGCTGGGAGAACAGCTACTTCTGCCAACTCTGTCTGCGAAGCTTGGAGTCCTCCTCCCACCTTTTTTGGGAATGCCCGATTGCTATCCAGGCCTGGACAACGGCGACATCATGGCGGGGCTGTCACTCCCTGGCACACGCTACCTGGAGCTCCGGAACAACGACGAAGGAAAGAGTGAGGTTGATTACGGAGGCGGCAAGCCCAACCGACAGGAAGGGCACTAGATCAATTCTTGCACTCATCGTGTGGCACATATGGCTTGAGCGTAATGCATGCACCTTCTGCGGTAAGATGCCGTGCTCTCGCACCATCATTGAAGCGTGCCGTCGCGACATGGAGCAATGGAGGATCGCAGGAGCAGCCTGCATAGAGCACCCCTTCGGGGATGTGCCGTGAGAGATATCCCGATACTATCAGTGCCAGCATAGCCACTAGGCTGGCCACCTGTAGCTTTTATATTTCACCCCATCGTTCACTTGATCAAAACTTGTTTCCCGCCTTCTCTCTGCTAATGAAATCAATGCCAGCTAGGGCTGGATCTTAAAAAAAGCAGATTAGAATCTAAAAGAACGGGGCATGGGGCGTGAGAAACGGGGCAGGATGGAATTCGAGCCTCGAGCGAACGCTGCGTCACGTTTGGCTGCGTGCGACCCAGTCGTATCAGATTTTTTCCCCACAAGTGGCGCCCCACCCACGAAGCCACCGCACACCCGGGCCACATGTTGCACGTTGAGCTCCTCCAATAAATGGATGCATGTCCGGGCCCCACGCCGAGCTGCCAACCAGTCCATTTTCTCAAAGATTTTTATACCAACTAGTTTCAAAATGCAATATGGCTCGATGCGTCTGGTCGCTGGTCGATCATGAACTTCTGGAGCACATGATCGCTCACTACAAGAAATATGTCAACTTATGACCTTCTGTCAGTGACCCTCGAAGAATTGGTCATAAATTTATGACCATTTTAGACCAATTGGTCAAAAGCTGTTCAGGGGGCTCCAAACCCTAAACCATTGCGACCATTTTGATCAGAAAGGTCGTAATTTCCTTACACGAAATGGTCACAAAGCAAACAGTGCTAGTCCGCTGACTTATTTCTAGTTGTTAATGACCAATATAGATGGTCATAGCCTTGTAGATTGTGGTGGGTTGTGATGGCTAGGCGCCATCTCATCAGTTTTGCCTATGTGTCATGTCCATGTGGCAGTTTTTGCCCTAGGTTGTGAAGCAACCTATATTTCTATCATTCCCAAAATTCCCAAAAAAAATCTCATAAATTCTTTGGGGGCATATCTTCATCAAATATGTAAAAATCCTTCCTTGCCTAGTTCAAAACTAATTCAACAATATTCATTTTCCTATTATGTTCACAACAACACTTTATGAAGGAAGTGTTATTTATATATTCTTGATTTCCCTCGGAATTTTTGGGCACTCTTTCCTATCCAAATCATCACCACATGACAAAATTCAGCTCCATTTGCCTAGCAAATCTTCCTCGGCAAATTTCCAAAGTTTTTGTCCACCTAGAAGCATTGTGAAGGAAGTACCCTTTTTATATCTCTAAATGACATGAAATTTATACAGTTCCTTCATATGCCCAAATTATCACCCTCCTCCAAATTTCAGCTCAGTCAAATCATCTATGTGAGCCTAGGTTCAATTTATATTTTATGGCCAAATTGGCATGTTGCAAAGCAAGTGTTATATAGACCCCTCCTATTACCCTCAAACTTTTCGGGCACTCTTCCATACCCAAATCATTGCCACATGATAATATTCAGCTCAATTTTCCTAGTAAATCTTTCTCAGGAAATTTCCAAAGTTTCTACCTCAAGAGAAGTTTTGTGAAGTAAGTACTAGCTAGGCTTACCTAGATGATCTGAAAATTTACCAGCGCATGACCATACCTATGTAACTTACCTACACCAATTTTTAGATCATTTCATTCATCCAATCTCTCTCACTAGTTTTCCCAAGTTTGTGTCCATAGAAGAGCATTGTGAAGGAAGTACTACTTTGGCATGTCAAAATGATATCAATTTTCTACAATGTTTTCCTATGCCCAAATAACCATCCTCCACCAAATTTCAGCTCAATCCATTCATTATTTTGAGCCTAGCTTCAACATTCATATTTTTATCTAGTATGGTACTTTGCAAAGCAAGTACCACCTAGGATCCTCCTTTTGAGCTGAAAATTTGTGAATACATTATCTTTAGTAGATGATCATCCTCGGCCAAAACTCACGCCCATTGGCCATGTGCATTTCCCGTACCGCTAATCAAACACTTGGCTGCTTATTCATGTTTGAGCATCGATCGGTCTCCTCGTGAGAATCTTATGTTGTAATTTTCTTCCTAGCACCTACCTGGGGAGTGCTCAACCCACTAGACATGCCTAGGCCGCCCAGAACACATAGCAACGCCACGGCCACGCGGTGACCACGCGACGGGCATGCGAGTTTACGCGCTCTAGAGTTGGGGGCCTCGGCCACCGCCCAAACCTCGACGTATCGCCATCAAACCATGCATTTATGATTAAATAGATACTTATGTACCTAGAAATGATTTTTGGAAAAAATAAATAGGAAACTATGAGGCAGCTGCAGTTCAAATTTGACCTGCTTCCAACTGAATCGGCGGGAATTTGTCTTCTTCACCAGAGGTGGATCAAAACTTTTGACACCCAACCATTTTGTCAATTGTTCATTAAATATGTCCTAATATTTTATAAAAATGATTTGGTACAATTTTGCAACAAATATATGGTAGGTCCTTCACAAAAAACCTCATTTCGGGCACTCAAAAAATGGAAAATGAATTTTCCGTGCAAAGAAAATGAAAACTCCCTTTGGCAACATTGTTTGGAATTCCAAGATGCACCCTTGTGCACAATATGAGATCGTTTGAACAAACTATGCCATGAATGTGGCCATAAGATTGATCGTTTGGGTTGAAATACATGAATCTTCACACACGATAGCTCATTTCCGAGAACACTTTTTTAAAATAATTACCGTATTACAAGTTTATTATTCTTTTTGGGAACTTGGTCACATATAATGACACAATGCGAAGGTTTTCCATTTTTTATTTTTTTTATTTTTTATGCCCGCTTCAAAATGCGGTCAAAACGGCGGGCTTGACCGTTCCTAGCTAGTGGTTGAATCTTGGAATTTTTTTGGTGTTTCTCTGATTAAATAGATACTTATGTACCTAGAAATGATTTTTGGAAAAAATAAAGAGCAAACTATGAGGCAACTACAGTTCAAATTTGACCCGTTTCCAACTGAATCGACGACAATTTGTCTTTTTCATCAGAGGTGGATCAAAACTTTTTTCACCCAATCATTTGGTCAATTGTGCATTATATATGTCCTAGTATTTTATAAAATTGATTCGGTCCAATTTTGCAACAATTATTTGGGAGGTCCTTCACAAAAAAACCTCCTTTTGGGCACTCAAAAAATGGGAAATGGTTTTTTCGTCCAAAGAAAATGAAAACTTCCTTAAGCAACATTGTTTGCCATTCCAATATGCACCCTTGTGCACAATATGAGATCATTTGAACAAACTATGCCATGTATATGGCCATAAGATTGAGCATTTGGGTTGAAAGCCATTCATCTTCACGCATGATAGCTCATTTGTGAGAACACTTTTTTTAAATATTCGCCGTATTACAAGTTTATAATTTTTCCTGGTAACTTGGTCACATATAATGATGCAATGCGAAGGTTTCCAAATTTTTGAATTTTTTTGATTTTTTTATGCCCGTTTCAAAATGCGGTCAAAACGGCGGGAATGTCCGTTCCTAGCTAGTGGTCGAATCTTGGAATTGTTTTGGTGTTTCTCTGATTAAATAGATACTTATGTACCTAGAAATGATTTTTGGAAAAAATAAAGAGCAAACTACGAGGCAGCTGCAGTTCAAATTTGACCCGCTTCCAACTGAATCGGCGGAAATTTGTCTTTTTCACCAGAGGTGGATCAAAACTTCTGACACCCAACCATTTGGTCAATTGTGCATTAAATATGGCCTAGTATTTTAGAAAATTTATTTGGTACAATTTTGCAACAATTATTTGGTAGGCCCTTCACAAAAACACTCATTTTGGGCACTCGAATAATGATTTAAAATAGCTACAAAGATTAAAAATTGCATGCAAACTGGCTATCATCCATAAAATATGGTCTAAATTGATAGAAAATTTTAGTTGTGCCATTTTGCAAAATATTTTTGATAGCTGCTTCACAAAACCCTCCTAGTTTTAGTACTTAGAAACTATTTTAAATCATAATTTTTCTGAGCCAATCAGAGCTCTTCACACGAATCACCCCCATTAGCCGATCTGGACCGTCCACATCCGACGGATCCAACGTCTCTCAGGTCCCCTCTCAACCCAACCCAACCCAAACCCTAGCAGCCCCCCTCTCCTCGCTCGATCCAGATCTCGCTCCCCTCGCCTCCCACATCGCCGCCGCCACCCACCCTGATCCCATCCCTCCCCTCGTCTCTCCTCGATGTCTCACCCGATGGAGAGAGAGCGAACAAGAGCTCGCCTCCTTCCTTCCAGATCATTGTCGCCGCCTCCCTCCGACGGAGCTCACCGCCGTCCATGGCCTCCCCCACGCCCTCCTCCTCTCGCCCCTCCCCTTCCCTCACCAGAAGGGAGAGAAGAACCCGAGGGAGGGAGATCCAACACGATCCAGCCTCGGTCTCCGCTGCCTCGGCCTCGCGCCTCGCCGGAGCAGCTCCACCGTCGACCGAAGTCCCGCAGGTCGACGTGTTCCCCCGCTCTTCTTCCTCCCTCTGTTTGTGTCTTCCTTTTTTTTCTCTCAAGTCTCAATCCCATCTGTATTTCTCTGTGCAAGGAGGCCGCCATGGACGCCTGAGGTCCTCCACTCCGCCTGAGGTCCGCCGCCACGCGATGCCCGTGAGCATCTGATCCATGTCTCACCCTCACGCCTGCGCCCCCAAGCGTCGTCCTAGGGTTCTGTTCTGCGGCTGATGCTCAAGGACGGGGAGACGCCCGTCGTCGCTGACGGCGGGGGCGTGGAGAGCTACCACTGCGACCTGTTCGTCTGAGATCCACCGCCTTCATCCGTCGAGCACATGAGGTAAATCGCCTCCCCCACTTTGTCCTAGCTCGCATCCACCGTGTGCTAGATCCCCCATTCTTGCTCTGTTTTGATTAGGCGCCACGGGGGAGCTTTGAAACAGAGTGGCTGCCAATTTCTGCAGGACCTTGGAACCATGGCGACCATGACCAGCGAACAAATGGGGCCACCGGGTTCAGCATCACCGACTGACCATCAGCCCTTGGCGCTTGCTCAGGTCACCTCAATCTTCACCGCTCTCATGGCTAGCAGCTACTGTACTAGATAGATAGCTAAACACTACTCTGCAACTCTGCTGATAGTAGCTAAACATCTCAATACATTCAGTCAAAAATTGCAAAGAGCAATTTAGCGCAGGGTCAACTATTGCCACTACCAAAGCAGCAACTCTTTTGCTGCAGAATCCTCACGAGAGGATGACTATTTAGTCAGGCAACCAACTTTTTGCTACTGTAGATATATGAATATTTGGCTACTGCAAATGGAGTAGTCTAACCATGAAATGGTTGCTGCTGTAGTACTCCAACCAGCCTGAAGCTATATGAAGTCTAACCAACAACTGTAACCTGAAGCTATTCTGTAGGCCTGAAGCTATACATTTTTGTTTCCTTGGCAAAAATTCAGTTTACAATTTTTTGCAAATTCTGTATTTTGTAGTACTGCTTTGGTTGCAGTAGTTTTTCAGTAGCTTGTTAACTTGCTGATGCTTTCTTAATTATGTGCAGCTGCTCCACTGAAAGTTCTTTAGTGTATCTTATGCTTAGTGTTAATTCTTTGCAGCTACTCCAAAAGGTGTGTAGATACACAGATAACAAATATGTGGTTCCATACTAGTTGGAACACTTTTTGCTTAAATGATGTGCATGATAGATTTATCCAGCCGTTGCACTTTACTGAACAGTTGTTTCCTAGACATGTTGGGTTTTTCAAACCTTCTCTTGGGAGTAATTATACTTGTTAACTGTTGTCCTTTTGCAAGAAAAAGAAAAGCTATTGTCCTGAATGAATGTAAAAATACTATAACAAGCCCTTCTTTGTTGCATTTAGGGGCATTGCAAGGCACTGCAATTACCTCGGAGATCTACTCTTGGCGCTGATTAGCTACAGAACCAGAAGGCCATGCTGTATTGGTATTGTAGACCGTGATGATCATGCAGAACTAAATGGCAAGTTCTTCTGTACATTGTTCTTTGATATCCAGTTTTGAATTGAAGTTACATCGATCTCTAGCTTCGACGCCGTGTTGTGATCTAATCTGGTGCGTGCAGGCGCTGCGGGCCAAGGACCTGAACGAGATGTTCCCGGTGGTGGACGCAGAGGCGGCGCCCATGGAGGACGCCCCTCCACCACTGCTCCGACGCCATCCAGGTCTTCTTACCTTTAGTTTCTTCTTCTTCTTCCCGTACCCTCCATTCCTTTGACTGAGATGTGATGTGGTTTCCTGCCATGAATGAGAAGTTGTCGCTGGATGGATGTACCGGCACACAGCCCCTCCTCGCCTTCTGCTTCATCTTCGTCGCCGGCAAACTGCAGATTCAGGAGGACCACCTCCACCTCAGCGGCCCTATCCCTGAATTCGGCGACCACAGCCACAACTAGGTAACAACTTGCCTACCCCTGTTTTTCGTAGATCAACTCTGTTTTAGATCGAAACTGTATTGCAGATACGCACAGAAAAACTCACTCTGTTTTCTGCTAATAAGTCATGAGGAATAAATATATGTTGGTTGGTTCTGATGCTTATTGGTTGACACTACTATCTAGTACTATTGCTGCTGCTGCTACTGCTGATTACTACGTACTAGAGCAATAATAATACATCTGCAACCAAGAGTTGCATTGAAATGAAATGACCTGACATTTAAGTAAAGGGTAAACTAACTATACTGTTGGTAATGGATCAGCGAATCAAGTGGCGTCTAATCATGTTATGTGTCTATGTATGTCTGCTGCATCATACCGTTGTACCCGCATGCTTTGCTTTGCTCGCTTGTGAATAACCTTTGCGGGGAATTACTTTTACTTGGTGCACAACCTTTGGTTGCAGCAAATTTTCAAATGCCGTGCCCGCGTTGTGAATTCAGAACCTATAATAACATCACTGATTCATTCTGCACTAGTGTACTGTAGTAATTTAATCTGCCTAGTGAGTTTGATGTCTATTAAGCTGTTACTTGCAACTGTTCAATTTTTTGAAAGAACAATGTTGTATTGAATATCTTACTAGAGAATTTAAGTTCTAGTTTGAATTGCTACTATTAACTAGTATAACGCCCGTGCGTTGCCACGGGCTCTTCAAAATTTATAATTAGTATCTTTCATTTATCATCCCCTCATATTGGGTGATTATGGGGTGCTCTAATTAGAAACACAACAATCAAATATTAGGAAAATTCACCGAACGAACAACAAAGAATAATACGATATCTATCAAACGAATAAAATGAGGTCATATTTTTGGTCCGTCATGCACCTCTGTTGAAAAGTGCCTATCCCTTTTAGAATCAACCCACTGTTTGCTCGCACGCAAAAAAATACATCTCTAAAGTGGGGAACCGATCGGTGCTAAAAAGAACTCAAACTCCTATCCAATCTCGACTTCGTGCTCTTCCACTTCCATTGATAAAGATGGGATGTCAAGGGTTTCATCATGATGACCTCGAGAAGCCGCCGACATCCCTCCCCACATCTACCCCTACCCCCTGCTGCCGCTTGCACTGTCCTTGCTCCTCGAGGGAGCTAGGGACACAATGTTCTCTAGGATGGGCATGACCAGATCCACGAGGAGACCACATTCTTCCATGGGAACCCAACCAAGCACACCACCCTCCGCAACCATCCAATCCCAGCCTAACAAAGTCAAGACCCGCCATCGATCCACAAATCAGGCTCGCCGCATCCAGGTTCACTGCAAGTCTGCGACGAGTCTGTAGTCGACATCTTGACTTTGGCTATCCCCACGGAAGAATCATCGGATCCTGCTTACTTTTACCATCACTTCGTCTCTTCCCAAGGCAGCGACACCACCCAGCCAATCACCACCACCGCTTGCGGCTTGCCTACATAAAATCATATGAGAAATCCCCACGGCGGTGCTGTAAGATCACCTTGGCGACCTCGACAGTGACCGACTGGTCTAAGATCTAAGCTAGCCGCTCTTTGTAGAAACCAATAGAAGTAGGCATGTGACTCAGATTTGTTCTTTGGTGTGCATGCGTTTCTTGCTGCCCACCAGCTCTTGTCTACAACTCGCCTATATCTGTACCAGCTCTTGGTCTACAACTCGCCTATCTCCATGCTCGAGAATCTGGAGTGTAGTAGTTAAAAAAAGACCAACTTTATACTCATTTGATAATTCAACGTGCATGGGCATGCACCGGATGGAATTCACGCTCTATGTAAAATCTGGAGTGTAATGACCGTGGTTGATGAATGAAAGTCTTATTTCCGCAAAAAAAGAAGTTAAAGGTGAATATATTCCTCATGTGTAGAGTACAAACAGAGCATATAGTGGTGACCTAGTTTCTTTTGATTGAGGTGAATACATGCCAGTACTAAAATCTTCTAATTTCTTTTGATTGAATCCAAGTTGTCTCTTTTCTTTCGATTCAGCAAAGCTAGTTCGAATAAATAGGATTGTCTATATCTTAACTCCTTTGCCAATTAAGCTTCAAAATTGCAGTCTGATTCAGAAACAATCGAACGATTGTGTCGTTAACTCCAGGAGATTCTCGTTAGATCTTAGGAACGCTGCAAGCCATCATATCATATAAGAATAAGATCGACAATTGATATGGACAGATCTTACTACAATCATATTACTACTACTCGCACACTGATATGGACAGATCATACAAGATCGAAGGTACGTAAGACAAGGTCCTCTAGATTACGAAAAACTGTTTGCTTCGCCTCATGTGAGACGGACCCCGAGCTATTCTTCAATGGCGCACCGCGCGCACATATTTGGCGGCGAAGTAACTCGTTATCCTAAGGACGTCCCCGTCAAGCCCGTCGACAGCGTCACCCTTTTCCATCTCCCCGGCTGGACCTCGCCGAGTTTCCACCGTCGACGGCCTGCCGCCGCCGCATTCTGCTGCACGAAGGAGATCAACGACGGTTTAGACGTGCACGGGTGCAGCAGAGCAGATCGACCGACGGATCGGTTGACAACACGTACCGTCGCAGGCCGCGTGGCCGTGGTGGGGGGCGGCGGCGCTCGAGGTGCCCTGCGCCTCGCATTCGCAGGGCGAGACGGCGCTCGTGGCGCTGGTGCCGATCTCCTCCTCCGGACGAACGAGGAGCCAGCCGTCCAAGCTGGGCGAGGGAGCCAACGGCGGCCTGCAGCGCTGCCGGCTCGACTCCTTGCCTAGTAGGCGATCGCGCTCGCGACGGCCTCCTCCCTCGCCCGGGCGGTGCCGTCCTCGCCGGCGGCGACCCTCCCGTCCGGCTTCGTCGCCCGGCCCTTCCGTCTCCCGCGCCCGTCTGGCCGCTCGTCCGCAGCACCGGCGCGCTGCAGATTTCTGGCGAACCTGCGCAGGCACCGCCTTAGCGCGTGGCCCTTCCGTGCGGCCGTGTCACCGCCCTCCCTCACCGGTGAGCGCGCGCTGTTCGACGAGCTGCTTCGGGCGCCGAGCAAGGAGGAGGAGGTGGACGACCTCGACGCCGGGGAGGAGCCCGGGTCGGAGGCCACCTTAGCGTCGCCAGGGCCGAACGCCGGCGACGAGGAGCTGCCCTGCTCAACGCTCGAAGCGCCGTCCGTGGTCGCTGCCGTCGCCACGGCCGGCGCCATCGCCGCCCACACGGCGCACGGGAACATCCACGCCATGACGACCTGGAAGAAATGCATGGTGATCAGGAGCGCTGGGGTTTGCTTGCAGGCCCTTGTGCACGTAGTACGTCCTTGTATATATATACACGTCGCGATTGCGATCGCGTTCGCCTCCGACTCCGGCGGTGGTTGCAGGGGGGGGCACGGCGGCGTCTGCGGGCGCGTGATTTCCGAAATCCGAGATGCCACAGCGAGATTGCCAAAATCCTGTGGCTAATCTATGGAATACTCCGGCGGTTCCTTCCATATACGGAGGGAGTACTAATTACTGCACGGTTTAATTACTCGATCGCTGATTTATCGGATGAGCTAGTAATGCGGACGGATCGCTGATTTATTACCATATTCGATATTTCCCGAGTTATGGCCTTACCATACCTGGATTGATAGCCTTTGGGGTAATTTAAATTTATTACCATATAATTACCATATTCAAAATTTCCTGAGTTATGACCTTACCATACCTGGATTCATTTATTACTATACGTGGATTAATTATGATTTATTACTATATGATTTATTACTATACGTGGATAGCCTTACCATACCTGGTGGTAATTTAAATTTATTACCATATTCGATATTTCCCGAGTTATGGCCTTACCATATCTGGATTGATATCCTTTGGGGTAATTTAAATTTATTACCATATAATTGCCATATTCAAAATTTCTTGAGTTATGACCTTACCATACCTGGATTGATTTATTACTATACGTGGATTAATTATGATTGATTACCATAAATACGTTGGGTATTGCCGGTCAGACGAGAAAAGAGAAAAACCGGTGGGAGGGGCTGGTGGGAGGTGGGACGAAGAAAAACCGGTTGAAAATAAACCGGTTGAAAATAAACCGGTTGAAAGTGGGAGGGACTATTCAACCAATTCGTCCATTAGGAGTAGAGATGATGAATGGTTGAGTTTTAAAACTTGAAGCAGAAACTACTTTCTAATGTGAAATTTCGTTAAATATATATTTTCCCGATAAGTGTATCTGTTGTCATCACCCATTTGTTGGCAAATATGTAATCTCATAAATTTCCTATTCTATATTTTTATCTTGTCATCATCACCCATTTTTTGGGCTGTATAAGTGTATCTATTGTCCGGTTTTTCTATCATATTTCCGGATGTACTTCTACATATATATGTTGGTTGTAATCTGCTTGAACGATCCAGTACTTGATATTCCATTCTGTTCTTGTAGGTGAATGGAGCTTGTGTTGTTGGTAGAACTCCGTTGATGGCTTCTTCCTATGTTGAAGAGCATGTTTCGTGGTATCCAAGAGTAGCTAGCTTTAACTTGGCAGAGTGTTTTATTTTTCAATCGCAATATTTGTGATTGTGTGGAACATTGTATGGTTATGTACGTGAAGTTTTAAGTTCCTGGGCATGCAATATTTGTAGGTTAAACTGGTTGTTGTGATGTGAATGAGTGTATGGAGTTTCACATGTTCTGTTCTGTATAGAATATATTGTAATAAACCTATTTTGGTTGTTATTTGAAGATTTTCATATTCTTTTCTTCTTTCTGTTTGATATATACTGCTTAAAAAGCGATGTGGATCCACTGCCAGGAAAAATCTGACAATTGGGACCCATCTAAAAACTGGACCACAAAAAACCCTCGAAAATAAAAATGAAATGGACCGCAAAAGGCCATGCCTAGAAAATAAAAAGGCCAAATTGTTGGGCCGGGCCCATGTAGCTAGAGAAAATTAATAGAGAAAATATACAGTAAAAAGGCCGAATTGTTGGGTTAGGCCCATGTAGAAAATCGAATTGTACCGGGCTGAATCTTGTGCCACGTCAGATTGCCACGCTGGATGCCTACGTGGCCTGGGGAGGTTGCTAGTGACCAAAACGCCACAATAGACGTATTTTGGTCGTAAACGTCTTCGACCATTCCAGAAGAAAGGTCGCTATAGTCAGTTTATGACCGCCAACTTTTGACCTTCTGTTTTTGGTCAAAAAAAGGTCGCAAATGGAAATTTGTGACCTTTCAGTGACCAATAGTGGTGGTCACAAGTTGACATATTTCTTGTAGTGGCTGTCGGTGTCAAAACCGGCAGATCTCGGGTAGGGGGTCCCGAACTATGCGTCTAGCCGGATGGTAACAGGAGGCAGGGGACACGATGTTTTACCCAGGTTCGGGCCCTCTTGATGGAGGTAAAACCCTACGTCCTGCTTGATCGATATTGATGATATGGGTAGTACAAGAGTAGATCTACCACGAGATCAGAGAGGCTAAACCCTAGAAGCTAGCCTATGGTATGATTGTTGTTCGTCCTACGGACTAAAACTCTCCGGTTTATATAGACACCGGAGAGGGCTAGGGTTACACAGAGTCGGTTACAATGGTAGGAGATCTACATATCCGTATCGCCAAGCTTGCCTTCCACACCAAGGAAAGTCCCTTCCGGACACGGGACGAAGTCTTCAATCTTGTATCTTCATAGTACAGGAGTCCGGCCGAAGATATAGTCCGGCTATCCGGACACCCCCTAATCCAGGACTCCCTCAGTAGCCCCTGAGCTAGGTGTCGTGGTTATAAGCCTGACAGTAGAGTGGGGGGTAGGTATTGAGAGGCAAGGTCCTAGCTATGGAGAGGTTGTAAGCACAAAGGATGTACGAGTTCAGGCCCTTCTCGGAGGAAGTAACAGCCCTACGTCTCGGAGCCCAGGGGCGGTCGAGTGGATTATGAATATGTGGATTACAAGGTGTCGAACCCTTCTGCCTGTGGAGGGGGGTGGCTTATATAGAGTGCGCCAGGACCCCAGCCAACCCACGTAGGAGAAGGTTTAAGGTGAGTTAAGTCTGGGGCGTTACTGGTAACGCCCCACATAAAGTGCCTTTACTATCATAAAGTCTACTTAATTACAGACCGTTGCGGTGCAGAGTGCCTCTTGACCTCCTGGTGGTCGAGTGCGTCTTAGTGGTCGAGTCCTTCAGGCCAGTCGAGTGTGTCCTCGTTGGTCGAGTGAGTCCTCGTTGGTCGACTGGAAGGCGACCTCTTCTAGGGATGTCTTAGGGTAAGTTACTTGGGACAGGTCCGTGACCCTACCCTAGGTACATAACCCCATCATTAGCCCCCGAATGGATTGAGGCTTCGAGTGAAGAAGGAGTTGATGTCGTTTCCGATTAACCTTTGCGCTCTAGTTGTGCGCTGTTCTGGATCAAAGAATCTCTTCGTTGACAAGGAGCAATTCGTCTTCGGTCGACTCGATCCATTCTATTTTTGCGTCGAGTGATCTTTCGAGCTTCGTCGATCTCCGAGCGACGGATCGCCGGAATCGCCGCGTCTGACAGGCAGATTTGTTGTTCGCGGATTCTGCGGGGTGCGAAATTTGGGGGCGCGCGCGAAGCGGGGCGGACCACGGCGTTCGGATGGGACAGGAGACGCCTCGATCTCCGCGCCGCCTTTTTCGCCACGTATCCAGTCTCCACAACTGCTCACAGATATGATTAGATCGACCGGGCCCACACGTCAGCCACTCGGAAGGGACCTTATAAATGTGCCCGGCGAGGATTTCTGTGCTGCGCCTCCGCATTCTCCCTCTCTCCCTCTGCTCCCTTCCTCCCTGCTCAGCGTGCCTGCTCTCGCCTCCGCACCGCTCTCCTTCGTGCATCCCACCGGCGACCATGGCCAAGGAGAAGACGGCGGCGCTGGAGCGTGCCAAGAAGGCGTCGGCATCGGAGAAGGCGAAGGGGAGATCCACAAGCCGCCGAGGATCCTCGTCCAGATCCCGCCTGCCGAAAGGCTGGGTCCAAGGCGACTGGATCCAGTCGACCATCACGGAGAAGGACCTCCTCGACATGGCCGACGAGGGCTTGATCCCTCACGGAGCTGCGAGGTTTCCGGGGAAGGAGTGGCAGCCACAGCCAGAAGAGGGTGAGTGTGTGCTCCTGGCCACTCATGTCGATCGGGGGTTTTCCTTGCCACCGAACATTTTCTTCCGGGGTTTCCTGAATTTCTTTGGAGCGCAGCTCCACCACTTTACCCCAAACTCTATTGCCTACCTTGCTGCGTTCGTGTCCATGTGCGAGGGTTTCTTGGGCTGTCGACCGCATTGGGGTTTGTTCAAACGTATCTTCACGTGTCGCTCTCAGACCGTGAAGAAGGCGAGCCCAGGCGACGAGAAGACCCGAGTCGTCCAAATGTGTGGGGGCCTGGGGATTCAGGTGAGGAACAATAGCACCTTCCCGCCCATGTCTTTTCCCGAGTCCGTCAGGGGCTGGCAGTCGACTTGGTTCTACTGCCAGGTCCAGTCGACGCCAGGGCAGTCGAGTGGACTCCCTCAGTTTACCATGGACCGAGTGAACAAGCCCTCCCCTCTGAAGCTGATTCCGGAGGAGAAAGCCGACGTGAAGATGTTGATGGAGCGAGTAGTGCAGCTGGTTCGGGACGGAGTGACAGGCATGGACCTCTTGGAGGTTTTCCTCAAGCGCCGCATCCAACCTCTCCAGTTCCGGAGCCACTGCATGTGGTTGTACTGTGGGCCCGCGGACGAGACCAGAGTCCATCCAGAAGAAGTCGACGATGTCACTCTGGAAAGGTGGATGGTAGCCGTTACCGGGAACAGGGACAACCCGCGCGGAGCCAGAAGGATTCCTCCACTCGACCACGACAGCGTCCCAAACAAGGTACACTTGCTCTGCTTTCCGTCGTGTCTTTGTTGTATTCGTTTCTGCCGATCCTGTCGACTGGTCGACTGATCGTTGTTTGGGCGACTGCTAGGCCTTCACCGAGCTGTACTCGATGCCCAATGGGGCACAAGCTTCGACTGAAGAAGGCGAGGCGAGCGGAGGTGAGGCGAGCGGGGGCGAGAGCCAGGGAGAGGAGGAATGGGACTCGGATGCTGCAGGGGACGACGACGACGATGATGATGATGAAGGTGATGAAGATGACCTCGAGGACGAGGAAGAAGAGGAGGAGGAGGTCGTTCCACCGCGCTCAGAAAGGCGGTCGAAACTTGTCCACGACCCCTCGACCGAACGTGGTAAGGGGGTAGCGACTGCTGCCCAGTCGACCAAGCGCCCTCGGACCACCTCTCCGGCGCCGACTGAAAAGGCGCCGAAGCAGCCCAGGGCGGCCTCATCGAAGCCGACCAAGCTTCTGCCGAAGATGAAGGTGTCCATCCCCACCATTTCAGGGTAATTGTGTTGTTCATATTTTCTTATTCTTATGCGAACTTTATCTCTGGTCGACACTGATGTTAGTCGACTGATCCTTTGGTGTTGCAGTGCTGCTACTTCTGAGACCTCGGCCCGGGCCGATGACCACGAGATGGAGGATGCCGCAACTTCGAATCCAGGTGCCGTGTTCTTAATACCATTCTTAGTCGACTGACTCGCGATCTCTGATCCTGACACTTCTCTGCAGCCCCACCCAACACTGTTATCGATCTACCTGATGATGATGAGGATGAAGAGCCGCTGAAGCCCAGGAGGAGTCGGAAAGCGCCTGCCGGCAAGGTGTCTCAGGATGTGTCAGCGCCTGAAATTCTGACTGTGGAGGGAGAGAACACCACTCGACACACGGTGACCTTCGCCACCCCACTGACGAGTGCTCAGCAGCCTTCCCTCTTCACGACTCACCACGTCCCAGAGGACCAAGCTGGTGCGGCGAAGGAGGCGATACGCCAGGCGGGACTCATGATGGAGCAGCTGAAGACCATCCGGGATGCGAGTCAAGCAGCTTATGACGCCAGCTCTGCCCTCCAAAGCAATGTCCAGGTCAGTCGACTGCTGTTTGTTCTGCTGGATATGCTACCAAAAACTTTTCTTTTCCGGGATTTATATTGGTCACCCACTGGGAGTGTCGAATAAACTCCGTGTTTAGCGGGGGCATGCTGAGTGCACCCGCTGGGTGTAGTCCCCAAGGCTAAGGTCGACTGCTGGCAGTCGGCTTTAGGCTTTATAATGTCACTCTTTCTATCAGTCGACTGGTCGACTGGATTTCGCAAACCGGTGGGGGCACGCTGAGTGCACCCACTGGGTGTAGTCCCCGAGACTGTGGTCGACTGCTTGCAGTGGATCACAGTCTTAGATAATGCGTCCCGCACACTGTTTTTTTTTTTTTTTTTTGAGGTCGACTGGTCGACTTTGTCTTCGACAGGATTAGTGGGGGCACGCTGAGTGCACCCACTGGGTGTAGTCCCCGAGACTACGGTCGAATACTTGTATTCGGCTGTAGTCTTAGAAACGTGTGTTTTTCCCTTTTTCACTCGGAAGTGAATTATTTTTGACGTTTGGTCGATTGGTTCTTCGCAGAACTCCTGTGATCTTGTGGCTCGCTACTCGGAGCTAGAACAGAAACATACTCAAGTCGAGCTGAGCTTGAAGCTGGTTCAGGAGAAGCTGACAAAGGCGAAGGAGGAGACTGAAGGTATGTTTGGTGAGACCTTGACGACTGCTTTTCCTCTTGCTTGTTTCAACATCTGATCTTGCTGTGTCTTGCAGGTAAGGTAAAGGAGGCCCAGCAGAAGAAAGACCTTGAGCTAGCTGAGAAGATCAAGCTTGCTGACGAGAAGTTAGCTTCAGTCACCAAGCTTGAGCAAGACAATACCAACCTGAAAACTGCTCTTGGGATTGCCAACAAAGAAGTCAGTCGACTGAGAACTGACAAAGCTGCCTTGACCGATCAAGTCAGCAAATTGACTGAGAAGAAGACTGCGCTGGAGGCCTTCCTGAGTGGCTTTGCCAAGAAGCTGTTTCTTATGCTCGAAGGTAAACCTCCATCTTTGGCAAATATTTCTGACTGTGGCTTCTTCCATTCGACTATCCCCTTGACTTAGTGATCACTCTTGCAGAATTTTGTCAAAACTTTGAAGAAGAAACCAGCCGACTGGAGCCAAACCTTGACCCTGTCAATTCTCCGGTGAATGACGAGGTTGCCATGGATATCTTCCGACTGGAATCTCGCGTTGCATCCGTCGTGGATTATCTCGCAAGGCTGAAGGCCGCCACATCTCGCATCGACTCGACGCTCTGGCCTGAGGAGACACTTCAGAATGACCTTGAGTCATTAATGGCCCGCTTGAACACGATCCCTGGTCGAGTGCAGGAATGGAAGAAGTCCTCAGCTCGGTGTGGTGCAGATGTTGCTCTGTGTCTGGCCCGAGTCCACTGCAAAGATGCACGAGAGGAGAAGCTGGCGGCTCTTCGGGTGGCCAATACCAAGAAGCACGACTACAGGTCCTTTATGGAGACTTTCCTTGCAGCTGCCACTCGGATCGCCGACGGAATTGACCTTGATGAATTCGTCGCACCTTCCAGCCCTCCACAGGAGGGGTAAAAAACTTCTTATGGCTCGACTCTTTTAAATTTGCCTCGGTATGCCGAGTGGAATTGTATCCGACAAACTTTAACAGGCTTGACGCCTGAGCACTTTCGGTTCCTTTAGACATCGATTCAAACTTGAATTTGGCGCTTGAATATGATTGCCTTCGGCTCAAAATGTCTTTTGCAGGTTCAAAGCAAGGTGCCTGTGCTTAGGCGAGCGCTTGGACTGCAGCTAAGCCTTCGAGCGTGAGGATCGCTCTTCACTCGGTAGGGTTTTTATAACTTAGGCGAGCACGAGGCTGCAGCTAAGCCTCCGAGTGGAAGGCTGGCTTACCACTCGGTAGGATTTTGATAAACTTAGGCGAGCACGAGGCCGCGGCTAAGCCTCCGAGTGGAAGGCTGGCTTACCACTCGGTAGGATTTTGATAAACTTAGGCGAGCACGAGGCTGCAGCTAAGCCTCCGAGTGGAAGGATTCCTCACCACTCGGTAGGATTTTTATAACTTAGGCGAGCACGAGGCTGCAGCTAAGCCTCCGAGTGGAAGGATTGCTCACCACTCGGTAGGATTTTGATAAACTTAGGCGAGTGCTTGGACTGCAGCTAAGCCCCCGAGTGAGAGGATTGCTCACCACTCGGTAGGATTTTTATAACTTAGGCGAGCACGAGGCTGCAGCTAAGCCTCCGAGTGGAAGGATTGCTCACCACTCGGTAGGATTTTTATAACTTAGGCGAGCACGAGGCTGCAGCTAAGCCTCCGAGTGGAAGGATTGCTCACCACTCGGTAGGATTTTTATAACTTAGGCGAGCACGAGGCTGCAGCTAAGCCTCCGAGTGGAAGGCTGGCTTACCACTCGGTAGGATTTTGATAAACTTAGGCGAGTGCTTGGACTGCAGCTAAGCCCCCGAGTGAGAGGATTGCTCACCACTCGGTAGGATTTTTATAACTTAGGCGAGCACGAGGCTGCAGCTAAGCCTCCGAGTGGAAGGATTGCTCACCACTCGGTAGGATTTTTATAACTTAGGCGAGCACGAGGCTGCAGCTAAGCCTCCGAGTGGAAGGATTGCTCACCACTCGGTAGGATTTTTATAACTTAGGCGAGCACGAGGCTGCAGCTAAGCCTCCGAGTGGAAGGATTTCTCACCACTCGGTAGGATTTTTATAACTTAGGCGAGCACGAGGCTGCAGCTAAGCCTCCGAGTGGAAGGCTGGCTTACCACTCGGTAGGATTTTGATAAACTTAGGCGAGTGCTTGGACTGCAGCTAAGCCCCCGAGTGAGAGGATTGCTCACCACTCGGTAGGATTTTTATAACTTAGGCGAGCACGAGGCTGCAGCTAAGCCTCCGAGTGGAAGGATTGCTCACCACTCGGTAGGATTTTTATAACTTAGGCGAGCACGAGGCTGCAGCTAAGCCTCCGAGTGGAAGGATTGCTCACCACTCGGTAGGATTTTATAACTTAGGCGAGCACGAGGCTGCAGCTAAGCCTCCGAGTGGAAGGCTGGCTTACCACTCGGTAGGATTTTGATAAACTTAGGCGAGTGCTTGGACTGCAGCTAAGCCCCCGAGTGGAAGGCTGGCTTACCACTCGGTAGGATTTTCATAACTTAGGCGAAACGGATTCGCAGCTAAGCCTCCGAGTGAGAGTCTGGCTCACCACTCGACAGGATTTTTCCAAACTTAGGCGAAACGGATTCGCAGCTAAGCCACCCACTGAGGGGGAGTTTTTATGTGGACAAAAAGAAAAAGTGCTGACACAATTATTTCTAAACCCATGAATTACAGAAGTTCTTTATTGCAACTCATCCGAGTGATACAACTTAAGTGTAAAACGGGCGGAGTAGCTCCACGTTCCAAGCTCGGGGCTCGTCGATATTATGCTCGACGTTGTAAAGACGGTATGCCCCGTTGTGGAGAACCTTGGTAACGATGAAAGGGCCTTCCCAAGAAGGAGCAAGCTTGTGTGGTTTGTGCTGATCCACTCGGAGAACCAAATCCCCTTCCTGGAAGGCTCGACCCCTCACATTTCGGGCGTGGAAACGGCGCAGATCTTGTTGGTAGATGGTCGACCGGATCAGAGCCATCTCTCTTTCTTCCTCTAAAAGGTCGACTGCGTCCTGCCGCGCTTGTTCAGCTTCTGCTTCGTTGTAGGTTTCGACTCGAGGAGCATTGTGGAGAAGATCACTTGGCAAGACTGCTTCGGCTCCATAGACCAAGAAGAATGGAGTTCTTCCGGTCGACCGATTGGGCGTGGTCCGCAGTCCCCAGAGCACAGATGGAAGTTCGTCGACCCAAGCTCCAGCCGCGTGTTTGAGATCACGCATCAGTCGTGGCTTCAGTCCTTTGAGAATCAGTCCATTAGCTCGCTCTGCTTGTCCATTCGACTGCGGATGGGCGACTGATGCATAGTCGACCCGTGTGCCCTGGGAGTTGCAGAAAGTTCTGAATTCCTCTGAGTCAAAGTTCGACCCATTATCCGTGATGATGCTGTGCGGGACTCCATATCTGTATACCAGTTCCCTGATGAAGCTAACAGCAGTACCGGTGTCGAGGCTCTTGATTGGTTTAGCTTCGATCCACTTGGTGAACTTGTCGACTGCCACCAGTACATGCGTGAAGCCACTTCGTCCTGTTCTCAAAGGACCGATCATGTCCAGCCCCCAAACTGCAAAAGGCCAGACGAGTGGGATGGTCTTCAAAGCTGACGCAGGCTTGTGTGACATATTCGAGTAGAACTGACATCCTTCGCACTTTTCTACTATCTCCTTTGCCATCTCATTCGCCTTGGGCCAGTAAAATCCGGCTCGGTATGCTTTGGCCACGATGGTCCGAGAGGACGCATGATGACCACAGGTCCCCGAGTGGATATCGTTGAGGATGAGTCGACCTTCTTCTGGTGTTATGCACTTCTGACCGACTCCAGTCGTGCTCTCTCTGTACAATTGCCCTTTGATGACGGTAAAAGCCTTAGATCGACGGACGATCTGTCGAGCCTCTTCTTCATCCTCCGGAAGTTCTTTCCTCAAGATATATGCGACATACGGAATCGTCCAGTCGGGAATGACTACCAAAACCTCCATGATCAAGTCGACCACCGCTGGGACTTCAACTTCAGTCGGATCTGCGGCACTCTTGGGCTGCGGAGTTTCTTCGGTGAAAGGATCTTCTTTGACTGATGGAGTATGTATATGCTCCAAGAACACACCACTCGGAATGGCTTCTCTCTTGGAACCTATCTTTGCTAGATCATCAGCTGCTTGATTCTTCAGTCGGGGTATATGATGGAGCTCCAACCCCTCGAACTTTTTCTCCAGCTTCCTCATTGCACTGCAGTATCCAGTCATGGCTGGGCTTCTTACATCCCACTCTTTCATCACTTGATTGACCACTAAATCCGAGTCACCATAAACCATTAGGCGACGGACGCCGAGTGAAATGGCCATGCGCAACCCATATAGGAGGGCCTCATATTCTGCCTCATTGTTGGAGGAATCAAAGTGAATCTGGAGCACATATCTGAGCTTATCTCCTCTGGGGGAAACCAGGACAACCCCAGCAACGGAACCATTCAACATCTTAGAACCATCGAAAAACATGGTCCAATGCTCCGAGTGAACTTCAGTCGGCTGTTGCTGTTCGACCCACTCGGCTAGGAAATCTGCTATTGCCTGGGACTTAATGGCTTTCTTTGCCTCAAACTTGATATCAAGGGGAAGAAGTTCAATCGCCCATTTGGCCACTCGACCAGTTGCATCTCTGTTGTGCAAAATCTCTGATAGTGGAGCGTCGCTGACGACTGTGATTGAATGGTCAGAGAAATAATGAGCAACCTTCTTTGTGGTCATGTATATTCCATATACAAGCTTCTGATAATGAGGATATCTCTGCTTGGATGGAGTCAAGACTTCAGACAAATAATACACTGGGCGCTGAACTTTGAGAGCTTTTCCTTCTTCTTCCCGCTCGACCGTTAGCACAGTACTGACGACTTGTCCTGTGGCTGCGATGTAGAGCAACAGAGGCTCTTTGCTGATTGGAGCAGCAAGCACCGGCTGGGTGGAGAGCAGAGCTTTTAGCTCGGCAAACGCTGCATCAGCTTCTGGAGTCCACTCGAACTTGTCAGCCTTCTTCATCAGTCGGTAAAGAGGCAATGCCTTTTCACCGAGTCGTGAGATGAATCGACTTAATGCGGCCAAGCATCCAGTAAGCTTCTGGACATCGTGCACTCGCACAGGGCGTTTCATTCGGAGAATAGTGCCAATCTTTTCTGGGTTGGCGTCGATTCCCCGTTCGGAAACGAGAAAACCGAGTAACTTGCCACCAGGGACTCCAAATGTGCACTTTGATGGATTGAGCTTGATATCATACCTTCTGAGGTTGGCAAATGTTTCGGCGAGGTCAGCGAGCAGGTCGGAACCTTTTCGTGACTTGACAACAATATCATCCATATAAGCTTCCACATTCCGATTGATTTGAGTGAGTAGACACTTCTGAATCATTCGCATAAACGTGGCTCCGGCATTCTTGAGGCCGAACGGCATGGTGATATAGCAGAAGCACCCGAATGGAGTGATGAAAGCTGTTTTTACTTCATCGGGTCCATACAGACGGATCTGGTGGTACCCGGAGTAAGCATCTAAAAAAGACAACCTCTCGCATCCCGCGGTCGAGTCAACAATTTGATCTATGCGAGGGAGAGGAAAGTGATCTTTCGGGCAGGCCCGGTTTATGTGCTTGAAATCGATGCACATTCGGAGCGACTTGTCCTTCTTAGGAACCATGACGACATTAGCGAGCCACTCGGAGTGGAATATCTCTCGGATAAATCCTGCCGCCAATAGTCGAGCTACTTCTTCACCAATGGCCTTTCTCTTCTGGACGGCGGACCGCCGAAGATGTTCTTTGACTGGCTTTGCAGACTTGTCGACTCTTAGGCGATGCTCAGCCAGTCCCCTGGGAACACCTGGCATGTCAGCGGGCTTCCATGCAAAAATGTCCCAGTTCTCACGGAGGAACTGGATGAGCGCTTCTTCCTATTTTGGGTCGAGTGTTGTGGAGATGCGGGTCGGAGCTGCTTCGGGGTCGGTCGGGTGAATGTGGACAGGCTTCGTCTCACCGGACGACTGGAATGCAGATTCTGTGGCGGGCTTCTTGGATCGCAGCAAGTCACTCGGATCTGCGTTTTGCTTGTACTCTTCGAACTCGACCGCTGTCACTTGGGAATCGGCAATTTTGGAGCCCTTCTGAAAGCACTCCTCTGCCTTTTTCCTATCTCCGGTGACAGTGATCACACCTTTGGGACCGGGCATCTTCAATTTGAGGTACACGTAACATGGTCGAGCCATGAACCGTGCATAGGCTGGCCTCCCCAAAATGGCATGATATGCACTTTGAAAATCCACGACCTCAAACGTCAACTTTTCTTTGCGGAAATGCTTTGAATCGCCAAATACTACGTCCAAAGCTATCTGGCCGAGAGACTCAGCCTTCTTCCCTGGTATAACTCCATGGAAGCTCATGTTACTCGTGCTCAATCGGGACATCGGAATGCCCATACCTTTCAGCGTGTCTGCATATAACAGATTCAGCCCACTTCCACCGTCCATCAGCACCTTTGTCAGTCGAGTGCCTTCGACAACTGGATCGACCACCAACGCCTGCCTCCCAGGGGTGGCAATATGAGTCGGGTGATCAGATTGGTCGAATGTGATGGGTGTTTGAGACCACTTCAGATAATTTGCCTTCGCTGGAGCAACCATGTTAACCTCTCGGTTAATTACTTTCAGTCGACTTCTGCTTTCCACATCTGCGAAGATCATCAGAGTGGAGTTGATATGCGGGTATCCTCCCTCACTGTCCTCTTTGTCTTCGGCTTTGTCCGACTCCTTCTCCTTGTCCTTAGACTGTTTTCCCTGAAACTGCTGGATCAGGAGTCGACATTGGCGAGTGGTGTGCTTTGGGTAAATGATATTGCCCTCTTCATCTTTCTTCGTGTGAATATGACACGGCATATCCATCACGTCGTTCCCTTCTTTATCCTTCACCTTCTTGGGGTTCCAGGATCCTTTTGGTTTCCCCTTAGACTTTCCTTGAGTCACGGCCAGAGCCTCTCCAGGAGCTGCCGGTTCAGCCTTCCGCTTCTGTTTCCGACTGGAATTTCCTTTTTCCGACTGACTCGGCTTGTGCTTGCCGCTTCGGAGTCGGTCTTCTTCTTCGCCGTTGGCGTACTTGGTAGCAATCTCCATCATCCGACTCAAGGTCATGTCACCGGTTCGACCAAATTTCAAGCTGAGTTCTCTGTTCTTGACACCATCTTTGAAGGCGCACACTGCCTGATGGTCAGAGACATTTTCCACTGTGTGATGCAAAGTGATCCACCTCTGAATATACTCTCTGAGAGTCTCATTGGTTTTCTGCACGCAGACTTGCAACTCTGTCAATCCCGCTGGTCGCTTGCAAGTCCCTTCGAACGTTCTGACGAACACTCGGGACAGATCTTCCCAAGTGTAAATACTGCTAGGAGGTAATTGGGTCAACCATGCCCTGGCAGAACCTTCCAACATGAGGGGCAAATGCTTCATGGCCACCTCGTCGTTCCCACCACCGATCTGAACCGCCACTCGGTAGTCTTCAAGCCAAGTTTCAGGCTTAGACTCACCAGTGAACTTGCTGACTCCTGTTGCCAACCTGAAATTGGGGGGAATAACAGCGGCTCTGATAGCTCTGCTGAAACATTCAGGACCAGAAACATGTACTCGACTGCTCGTGGGCACTTCTCTGTCGAGTGCACCACGATGGGCTCTGTTCCGGTCGACCAACCCTTGCACGATAATAGATCGCGCGTCGAAGCCTGGCTCCCTGGGGTCAACTGGAACTCTACGCCCTGTACTGTACTGACGCCTATCATCTGGCTGCCGAGGAGCGTAAGACCCACCCCTCGGAGGGGAATAGGGCACTCGACGCCTATCATCTCGGTCGAGCCTGTCGCCATATTGATCACGCCGATGCTCATGCCCTTCGCGCCGCGGAGGCGATCTGGGGCTGTGAGCCGACTGTACCGTATTCACAGTGACAGATCGACTGTGAATTCTGTTGCGCGACTGAGACACGGCTGAATTCTGATCTCCTGCTGCCCGGAGTAGATCCCTGGTCTGCAGCAAACCTCTGCCAGCTTCTGACTGCGAAGGCTGAATGGACTCTGCTATACGGGTTGCAGCTGCTAAATTCTGAATCGGGGTTCGATATACCTGAGTCGGCGGGAAGAGTTGACGTCGACTGGTGTCGGGAACTCGTTGCCGCGCGCGCTCGTCAAGTGCTCGCTGAAGGTTCTCCAGTCGAGTGCGCTCGGCCAAATTGGCCAGACGCGCCTCCTCCAAGGCACGAGCCTCGGGGGTTTCTCCTGCGATAGGAATACGCAGGGGATCCTCGTTCCTGCGGCGAAGCTCTTCTCTTTGCAGAGAGTCGAGCGGCTCGGGCTGGTACTCTTCGTAACCTCGAGCAGGGTCGCCGCCGTCACCTGCTCCACCACCGCGGGCGAAGCCAGGAGGGCTATGGGGCCCGTTGACCATCAAGATTTCCGCCGCTGGATCGCTGCTTCCGCACTCGGATGCAGTCTCTCCGGAGCCAGTCGACTGATCGAACAAGCCGTAGAGAGATTCGTTGGGCTCGATTGCCGCAACTTGTGTAGTGGTCGTCTGGCGAGCCACCGCGTGACTCACCCATCGCTGAAGCCTCGACCGGCCCGAGCGGTTGCGCTGGCGAGAGACCGGGAGGGTGGAAGGACCCGACCGATACTGGGTCGACGGTTGTCGCAGCAGAACGCCGCGGACACATGCGCGGAAATGCGTCGCACCGCGGACGGGGAGCGCATCAACGTCGAGCGGAGCCTCTTGGAGCCATGCGGAGTCGTCGGCGATGAAGGTGAGAGTGCCGAGACGGATCTCTTGACCCTCAATCAAAACTCCAGCAGACACCATGATGAAAATACTCGGAAGAATCGCAACTTCTCCACAAAATCGCTAAAACACCAGCCCCACGGTGGGCGCCAACTGTCGTGGTTATAAGCCTGACAGTAGAGTGGGGGGTAGGTATTGAGAGGCAAGGTCCTAGCTATGGAGAGGTTGTAAGCACAAAGGATGTACGAGTTCAGGCCCTTCTCGGAGGAAGTAACAGCCCTACGTCTCGGAGCCCAGGGGCGGTCGAGTGGATTATGAATATGTGGATTACAAGGTGTCGAACCCTTCTGCCTGTGGAGGGGGGTGGCTTATATAGAGTGCGCCAGGACCCCAGCCAGCCCACGTAGGAGAAGGTTTAAGGTGAGTTAAGTCTGGGGCGTTACTGGTAACGCCCCACATAAAGTGCCTTTACTATCATAAAGTCTACTTAATTACAGACCGTTGCGGTGCAGAGTGCCTCTTGACCTCCTGGTGGTCGAGTGCGTCTTAGTGGTCGAGTCCTTCAGGCCAGTCGAGTGTGTCCTCGTTGGTCGAGTGAGTCCTCGTTGGTCGACTGGAAGGCGACCTCTTCTAGGGATATCTTAGGGTAAGTTACTTGGGACAGGTCCGTGACCCTACCCTAGGTACATAACCCCATCACCAGGCTTCAATGACGACGAGTCCGGCGCGCAGATTATCTTCGCCATTGCAAGGCGGGTTCCTCCTCCAAGTACTTCATAGAAGATTTTGAACACAAAGGTAGTGTCCGGCTCTGCAAAATAAGTTTCCACATATTGCCATAGAGAGAATAATATTTACACAAATCTAATCTGCTGACGTATTCCGTAGCGTGACATCACACCACGGCCAAGTCTTCATTCGAATCGTTTTACCGTCCCACCTCAGCGCGTTTAGCGAGGCGGTTTCCTTGGCACGTCTTGTTAAAGCAGAGATCGTGTCCCCTTATTCCGGGATTCTCATCAATACGGGCGTGGGTAACCCAACCGTACCCGTTGGTATATTTTCTCAATCAAAGGCGAGTCCCAAACGGTCATGGGGAAGGCCCTTGGTATTCAACCTCTTATAAAGAGACCAAGGCCTTACTCCTTTCTTTCAATCTCAAACGAGTTCTCCCTTCGCCTCGAGTTCCAACACCCAAGGCTCCAGATTTCAGGCGCTTCAGACCTTCGACAATGTCCGGTTCCGACCTTCGAGGCCGATGGATGCCCTCCTCCGTCACGGAGGAGGACGTGCTGAAGTTGAGAGAGGCCAGGTTCTTGACCGGCGAAATCTCGCATAGGCTGCCTGCTCAAGGGCAGGTCATTCCCACTCCCAAGCCCAGTGAGAGTGTGGTGTTCATGTCTCACTTCCTTCGGGGGCTAGGCTTTCCGACGGATCCCTTCGTGAGGGGGCTCATGTATTATTATGGGCTGGAATTTCACGACTTAGCCCCGGAGTCCATCCTCCAGATTTCCTCATTCATCGTCGTGTGTGAAGCCTTCCTCCGTATCACTCCTCACTTCGGACTATGGCTCAAGACCTTCAAAGTAGAGCCGAAGATGATCGAGGGACGGCATGCGGAGTGCGGAGGTGCTTTTATAAGCAAGAATGCCTGTGCTCCATGGCCCGAGGGCTATTTTCAAGAGGAGTCCAGCTTATGGCAACGAGAGTGGTTTTATATTACCGCTCCCAGGGCCCCCAAGTGGTTGGCGCCACCTGCCTTTCGCTCGGGTCCCCCACCACGACTGGTGTCATGGGTCAATACCGGGCTGGACTGGGGGCCGACAAAAGACGTGCCCTTGTTGCAGGGCCGCATCCAAGATCTCCTAGAAAGAAACATCAATCTGGTCGTGGTGACGCAGGTTATGTTAATTCGCCGAGTTCTGCCCTGCAAACATCGCCCCTCCGCCTGTGGGAGTTCAACCCGGAGGGACCACGAGTTCTCCAACATTTTCTTGGCATGACACCCGTGGAGATGTACAAACTGTTCTTCGGACCACAAGTAGTGTGTCCGGGTTCTACGGAGGACGCAGGTCTGAGCTCCAATCGTACGGCACTCAAGTAAGTAGCCTTGTGCCCAGACTCGCTATCCGTATATTTATCATAAAATTGCCCCTAAAAGAGCTGTCCTTTAAACATGAGTGGATAGCGAAAGCAAAGCTAATCAGGTGTCCGCCCCCCTCCCCAAGACCACGCCGGGTCCCGTGCTAGTCAGGATGTTGGAGGTTGTGCCTTCAAAGGGAAGCGAGGGAGGGGACAAGGAAGCTATAGCCTCCTCAAAGGAGGTTGTTAGGAAGGGAGGAATCGAAAATTCCTCTCCTCGGGGGAAGAAGAGGACCGCCTCTGAAGACCCGGTGACCAGGCCTTAAAGCGGGGGAAGAAATCTTTGCCAGAGGGTCCTGTGCTGGGGGATACTTCGGCCGAATTATGCCCTCAAGGGGATCAGCCCTCCATCGAGCCGTAAGTAGAGAGGAGTTTTCTTTTTAAGAAACGAGAGAAATCCCTGCTTTATATCTGAGAAAAGTAATCGAAAATTTACCTTGTAGCTCGGACCTTAGCCCTTCTCACCAGAGCTCGTCTTCGGGGGATCTTCTTTCAGATATGATGGAGAGCGGAATGCCTCCCCCTACCGTACCGCCTTGCGAGGCGGGCGACCCTTAGGTATCATCGCGGAGGGTTTCTCCGAATCCGGCGGGGCCGGAAGGTAGTCATATGGCCCCCCAAAGCCATCCGCATCCGGCCTTCGAAAAGGGCCATCGGACGAGTCCGACACCGTCTGGTGCGCGGTCGGAGGAGCTGAAGGATCTGCTAGGGCGAGCATCTATCTCGAAGGAGCACCGTGCATTGATGGGTACGGTGATTGAGAGGATTTCATCCGCGGAGAGCGGATTGCATGAGGCCGTCAGGAGTTTACTGACAGGTTTTGAGGTACGCGAAATAATGTACCCTTTTTGGACAGTTGCGCATAAATAAGATGCGCCCCGTGTAGATAGTAGCCCCTAAGACTCTGTGTGTTGTCAAAAGTGACGGCGCACAGAGGATCATAATCCCAGGTCTAATATGCCGCCTTTATACGTAGGTGGCGGAGTGTCCGGTGGCTAGCCGGACTGATGGACATCGCGCTTGTCAACAAGCGGCTTGACGAGGCACAAGGTATGTAATTCCTTCGGTGGCGCCTGGTAAGAGGGGCTTTATGCCAGTATCTTACAATGTGTGCGCTTGATGCAGATGGTGCTGCTGCCATGGAGAATCTTCGGGCGGAACTTGCCCGAGCCAAGGAGCAAGCCAGGAAAAGTGATGCGGTTGCCGAAAAGGCAATTGAAGAGCTGAAAGCCGAACAGGATGCTCACTGCCGAAGCAAGAAGGAAATGGCCGAGATGGCCGTGAAGCTGAAGAACGCCGCTGACCGTTGCAAGCTTCTTGAAAAAGAAGATCGAGCAGAACAAACGGACCTGAAGAAGGCCGTTGCCGATGCCAAGGATGCTCGCTATGCGATGAGAGCTATGAAGGAGGAGCTGCGTCAGGCCGGAGAGATCGCGGCTAGAAAGCCCTTCATGCCGCGGAGGAAGTTCTGTGATCCTAAACATGCTCCGTTAGACCAGATGTGGAGTACGGCAGACACCTATCTGGATTTAGCAGCGAGTGCCGCAGATGCGGCCGAACACTTCCGAGATCAAGAAGATCGCGAAGTGGAAAAGCTCTTCTGGTCACAGTTCCACAATCCAGAGCGTCCACTGTCATTAGCCAATCGTTTGGCCGAATGGGCCAAGCTAAATAGGTTGTCCGGACTCGCCATGAAGTATGTCATGAGTCATCTGTGGCCAGAGAGGCCAGAGCCGAAAAGTTATTTCAACTTGGTGCAGCAGTTCCTTGGTGTGGCACCACATATCAATGCGATGAAGAGGTCAGTGTGCATAGAGGGTGCGCGGATGGCTCTTGCCCGTGTCAAGACATACTGGGCGGAAATGGAAGCCACCGTTGTTGCATCCCCAGACTCGGATGGAAGCCGAGTACCTGCCGAGCGCTATTTTCAGGAAGTTCTGCAAGGTGCTCATTTAATAGAGACGCAGTGCTCGAAGGATACTATATCCGAATAGCATGTATTATTGTAAAACAATATTTTGATAAATTGTAGAACCTTTTTATACTTGTGCCTGCAAGTATTATAATACCTCATGTGTGGCCGTTTAACATATACGTATATATAATCTGAAAGATGGTAGTCATTGGCTTGAGCCCCCACGCACATAATGCGGGGGTGTTCGCAGAAGGCGCATTTTCACACTTGATCCAACGTCTTGGTCCTACAAAGGAGGTCATAGCGCAGCGAACTAGGCAATCAGACTATGATGCTTTATCACTTTCACTTTGCCATATGAGTTTGACATTGAGGCTACTTATATAGCCCCTAGTGGCGCCTGCGCTCGCCCGAATTCGGGGCGTGTATGTGCCTGGCCGAGAAACGGCCCTTCGTTAATGCAGAGGAATCCTAAAGATTCCGGTAAGTCATCGAGTGGTTGACCAGTCTCGCGCTATATCATGACAGTCATTTTTTGGCTTTCTCTATTGAGGTGCTCGCCTGGCCGAACTGGGGCACAATCGCAGTAGTTCTCCTGGTGCCGCCTTAGCCGATAGAGCGGAATGTAAGGCAGCAAAACACGGGAGCCGGGCAAACCCAACATTTGACCAAAGACATGATTCGGAGCTGATGCATATAAGGCCAAACTCGCGACGCCGAACACTCCCTAAGGTATTCGGTCTTTATGAGGGCGGGCGGGATAACGCCCTTAGTAATAAGCCCTTAGTGTCCAGGTACGCGCAAAACTCTAATGTGGCCACATGCCAAAACGCCAGCCTCCTTCTTGGTTATACCAAGAATCCAGGGGATGTGTATCAACAAGAGACAGTAAAAAAGGTTTACGCAGAGTCTTAATCTGAAAAGAATCCTTGGAACGGGTCCCTGCTGCACGTCTGCGCCTGTGTCTCCGTTGTGCCGTATCCTGGACGGGCGTAGCACGGTGTTCATCTGTAAAAGAGAGGAACTTAGTTAAAGAAAGATTGTGCCGAACATGAGTTATACTAAATAAACAAAGTATAATCGAAATGGGTAAAATTGAGCTTTATTGTCTCTTGTTTTATATGCGCGGAGCCCCTAGTACAGGGGTATACAGCTATTAAGCCTTTATCAATTGTATGTTTATGCTGGACTCGTCTAGCCGTGTCCGTGGTCTTGACGACCTGTTTAGATGCTTTGATTGGTGAAACCGCTTTATTGTGGGGCTGTCAAGGCAGCCGCACTGTTTTCCGCGCGGGAGGAACACTCAATGTTTTCCCTTTAATGAGATGATGCCTCGTGGACCGGGCATCTTAAGCGTAAGAGATGCATAATGCGGTATTGCGTTAAAGCGTGTGAAAGCTTCGCGTCCCAGCAGTGCTTGATAGCTACTTGAGAATGGGGCGATGTGGAAAGTTAGCTGTTCACGACGGAAGTTATCTGGGGAGCCGAACATAACTTCTAGCCGGAGAGAACCCATGCAACGGGCATCCGGGCCTGGCGTTACCCCTTGAAAGGAGGTTTTGCTATGGCGAATTTTTGTTGGGTCTATCCCCATGTTGCGGATTGTGTCCTGGTATAACAGGTTTAGACCACTACCGTCGTCCATCAGGACATTTATAAAATGGAGTCCGCCGATTATTGGATCTAATACCAAGTCAGTCCAGCCTGCGTTCTGGATACTTCTAGAGTAATCCTGATGGTCGAAGGTGATCAGTTTTAACAACCATTGGCGAGACTCCTTTGGGATAGGCCGTATGGTGCGTATCTCTGGTGGCGCCGTTCTGTTCGTTACGTGAAGTAAGTGTACTGTTTTGACTTCTTGTGGGAAATCCTTTTGTTTTCTGGTGCTCTGCTTGTGGGGTTCGTCGTCGTCCTCACTTGGTGTGTCGAGCCCCTTGTGTTCGGCGTTGAGTTTGTCGGCTTGCTTGAAAACCCAACAATCTCTGTGGGTATGGTTCGCAGGCTTCCCGGGAGTACTATGTATTTGACATATCTTGTCCAAGATTTTGTTTAAGTTGGATAGCTCGTTCCTGTTATCCCTGAGGGGCGGCTTTCTCTGATTCTGCCGCGAGTTTTTGAATCCGGCGTTGACCGCCGTGCTCTTTGGGTTGTTTCCCTTATTCCGGCGCTGGTCCTTGCTGTGTCGGGGTTTTCAGTTTCCATCCCTAACTTCGGATGTACTTGGGTCGCTAGTGCTACATCTTGCCAACCAGCTGTCCTCTCCTGCGCAAAAGCGGGTCATGAGGCTTGTTAATGCGGCCATTGTGCTTGACTTTTCTTGGCCGAGGTGTATGGCGAGCCTTTCATCTCGAACGTTGTGCTTAAAAGCTGCTAGGGCTTCGGCGTCCGGACAGTCCACTATCTGATTCTTTTTAGTAAGAAATATGTTCCAGAATTTCCGGGCTGACTCTCCGGGCTGTTGAGTTATGTGACTGAGATCGTCTGCATCCGGAGGGCGGACATAGGTCCCTTGAAATTTTGCCCGGAAAAAATCCTCAAGATCTTCCCAACTTCCAATGGTGTTTTCCGGAAGGCATTTGAGCCAATGCCGGGCTGGCCCTTTAAGCTTGAGGGATAAGTATTTTATGGCGTGAAGGTCATCTCCTCTGGCCATGTGTATGTGGAGGATATAATCCTCGATCCAGACCCCAGGGTCTGTTGTTCCGTCGTACGCCTCTATGTTTACGGGCTTGAATCCCGCTGGAAATTCATGGTCCAGCACCTCATTGGTGAAACATAGGGGGTGTGCGGCACCTCTGTATTTGGGTGTGCCGTGATGTTCGGATATTTGTTGTGTTGCATTGCTTACTAGAGCTTGATTTCTTGGCCCGTATATACATCTGGCTGGGCTGTCTTTTTGATGCGGATCCTTTGGTGGATCGTGTGCCGGCTTGTGTGCGGCGCCGCTTGCCGCTCCATGCTGGCCATGCGGTCGTCCATCTGACCGGAGGGCTTTCCTATTTTTTGACTGCGGGGGCTCTAAGGCCTCCTCGTCAAATTCAGGCAGTAGCTTTCGCTTTGGATAGCTTTTTGTGTGGCGACTGCCAGCATATTTGTCTGCGGTGTTGCGTACTTTGCTCCATCTGATTCTAAGTGCATCTTCCACAGTTTTGAGCTTCCGCTTCTGCTTTTTCAGGCTATGCGCAGTGGCGACGAGCCTTTTGTTGAGGTTCTTCTGCACCATGAGTTTATCCGGCGTAAGGTCGTCCGGATTGTTGTTTTCGCCGGGGACGGGGTGTTCGATTTGTTTATCCAAGTTGCCCTGTTCGGATGCTTGCTCGAAGGCATGTTCGTCGTCCGCCGACTCGTCCTGCTCTATGGCTGGGTCTGTATGGTTGCTGTCTCTGTCGAGGCGGGGCTTGGAGCGGTGCTTACGTCGCCGCTTTGATTGCTTTTCGAGTGAACGATCCCTCGTTGCATCCCTATGTTTCTCGTCGTCGCTTCCTTTGGGTGTGTCTACCATGTATAAATCATGAGATGAGGTGGCTGTCCAGTGCCTTATAGGCGTTGGTTCATGTTCATCTCCTACATCGTCTTCCATACCGTCGATGTCTGCGGAGTCGAAGTCGAGCACGTCGTTTAAATTATCGACAGTGGCTACGAAGTGGGTGGTGGGTGGGCTTTGAATTTCTTCATCATCCGCATCCCAACCTTGTTGACCATAGTCCGGCCAGGGCTCTCCTGATAAAGAGAGAAACTTTAGTGAATTCAGAATATCGCCGAAGGGCGAGTGCTGAAAGATGTCCGCGGCGGTTAACTCCATGATCGGCGCCCAATCGGGTTCGATCGGTCGGGGCGCGGAGGGCTCAGAGTCTGGAGAGGAGTCCGGTTCCTTGGAGTCATGGGCTTCGCATAGAATAGGGCTGGTGTTCGGCTCGATCGCCATAGAGATTGCAGCCCCCGAGGCGGTGTCTAACCACCCATCCTCGATTGGTGTGATCGGCTCCGAGCTAGGGGTCGGAGCGGACACAGGTGCAGCCTTCAGGGCACTGTTCGGCGGCAGAGCTAAATCATGCCCATCGTGACAATGCGGCGTGCCCGGCTGTGGCTCGAATCCGTCGAAGATCAAGTCTCCGCGGATGTCGGCCGTGTAGTTCAAACTTCCAAATCTGACCTGATGGCCAGGGGCGTAGTTTTCGATCTACTCCAGATGACCAAGCGAATTGGCCCGCAGTGCAAAGCCGCCGAATATGAAGATCTGTCCGGGGAGAAAAGTCTCACCCTGGATCGCATCGCTGTTGATGATCGGAGAAGCCATCGGGCCTAAAAGTGACGACATAGAGGAACTCTCAATGAAATCACCAATGTCGGTGTCAAAACCGGCAGATCTCGAGTAGGGGTTCCGAACTGTGCGTCTAGGCCGGATGGTAACAGGAGGCAGGGGACACGATGTTTTACCCAGGTTCGGGCCCTCTTGATGGAGGTAAAACCCTACGTCCTGCTTGATTGATATTGATGATATGGGTAGTACAAGAGTAGATCTACCACGAGATCAGAGAGGCTAAACCCTAGAAGCTAGCCTATGGTATGATTGTTGTTCGTCCTACGGATTAAAACTCTCCGGTTTATATAGACACCGGAGAGGGCTAGGGTTACACAGAGTCGGTTACAATGGTAGGAGATCTACATATCCGTATCGCCAAGCTTGTCTTCCACGCCAAGGAAAGTCCCTTCCGGACACGGGACGAAGTCTTCAATCTTGTATCTTCATAGTCCAGGAGTTCGACCGAAGATATAGTCCGGCTATCCGGACACCCCCTAATTCAGGACTCCCTCAATCGCCACTGCCGAGCCTACAGCAAAGAGCTGGCTTTTCTCCATGTTTGATGTCCTGAGCCATGAGGAGATGACGCGGATAACGATGACACTATGAGTTATTTGATATGCTCGACGAAAGTTGATACATGAGGGAATTAACCAAAGTCCCTTGTCAACTCATCTTTTTGTCACTCGTTTCATAGCAGAGCTAGATCAGCTACAACAAAAGAAGGATCAACGTGTGATATCGGCGCCAAGGGTTGTGTCACCCAGAGTTTGGCGACCACCACCAGAGGGAACTGTCAAAATAAATGTGGATGCAGGTGTATCAGAGGATCATGGAACCGGCACTACAACAGCTATATGTAGGGACCGGGATGGTAGTTTTCTTGGCTCGTCGATCTTGGTTATCAAGGGCCAGCTTGAACCTGCAGTGCTAGAAGTTGTTGCCTGTAGAGAAGCTTAAGCTTTGGCACAAGACTTGAACCTACAACATTTATTTATAACCTCTGATTTTGAGCAAGCAGTGAAGCATATTCAGCAGAAGTCCGGGGGAGAAGGTGGGATTATTAAAGAGATTCATGAGACCACAACATTTTTTATTTCTTGTACTTTTAACTACGAGTCTAGGTTTTTAAATTTTGAAGCCCATAAGCTAGCTAGGGATGGTGTCGCTCTGCCTATAGGGAGACATATTTGGTTAGGTATTCCACATGATACTCTTGTAATACCTAAAAACATTTTAGACGATCAATAAAGGCTAGCTATCTTTGCTAAAAAAACTAGTTTCAAAATACAGGTCCAAAAATCCTTGACTTTTTTTTAGAAAAGAGACTATCACTCTGCCTTAGAATAAGACCCTTATATTAGAATAAGTAAAGGTTAACAACGATGAAAAAAGACGAACCAACCTGTGGTTGGATGGTTAGAAGGCTTGTGGTATTCTCAGCCCACCAGGATTCGAAGACGTTTCCGTCGACGACGAGGGGCGCCTACGGTGACTTCGTAAATCTCAAGATGATATGCCGGCTCAGTCTTTCAAAGGTGCGTGTGTGCGTTCATAGAGGTGAGTGTATGCGCGTGTATATAAGCGCTTGTGTCTGTACTAATATTAAAAAAACCTAAAATCTAAAAAGTGTATACGCTACTGATATTAAAAAAACCTAAAATCTAAAAAGTGCATACGCACTATTTAGACAAATTGAGCGGCCGGCTCTTGTCCGCACATCATGCTGCCTCCATCACTTATTACATGCATGCATGGCATGTTTTTGTCTCCTAGTGCATGTGATTGATGGTATTAAATGCGACCAGACTTATCACATGCGAATGGAAAAAACACATCCACGTGTATTTACTTTGGATTTTTAATTTTTTAAAAAGTCATATATTTCAAACTACACATCGAAATTCAGATCTGTCTTTACCGTTGGATTCCTCGCGACGAGATCTTTGAAAACAGATCTCGTATGGGCATGTTTTGACGGATTTTCTTCGATGCCAATTTTTATGCCATATTGTGCAACTTTAGTATTGTATTGTGTAACTTTAGTACTACATCGTGCAACTTTTTCCAAAATCAACTTTTGGATCTGCATGATTCAGCTTTCATGAGGTTGCAATCTAGAAACCATGATAACTTTGATGTGCAACTAGTCTACTGTCCCGACCAACTACCAAGTAGTCATTGTGCAACCCTCCTCACTACTCGTGGATGTGTAGTTTTTCACTGTCGTCACACCCTACTCCCACCTCCCCTGCAAGCGACGTCACACCGACCCTGCATCTTTCGAAGCGATAGCATGCCGTGAAGCGTTGTGCTTGGTGGAAGACCTAAATATCTACAACTTTGTCATTGCATCAGACTGCAAACAGGTTATGGCAGATATTGGCCAAAATGCTAGAGGAAGATATGGAGCAATAATCAGCGAGATTCACCTTAAAGCTGCTAATGTTCAATGTAAATTTACTTTTGAGTGTCATGCTGCGAATTATAAAGCACATAGTTTAGCTAAATTTTCCCTTTCTCGAGGTCCTGGTCGCCATGTCTGGTTTGGCGTTCCTTATAACCAAAACCGTATCCCACTTCATGTGGCTTTTGATGAATAAAGTTATTTCTCACCCCTCAAAAAAAATGTATGCAGCCACCTAGACTATGAGGGCCGTGGAAGATTGATATCTGCATCAACGGTTGCCACCACCCTAGCTCGTATTGTTGGCCCTTGATGCCGCCTGCAGGACGGTGCAGTTGTCGCAGATCTTGTTGATGAGGCTGTCAAGCCTAGTATGATCATGTTTTATCCCCAAAGCTCTCCATAGCTGCAGTAGGATCATGATTTTATATACTAGGTCAGCGGATGCTTCAATACAATTCCCTCGAACAGGGTCTTGTTACCCACATTTCATAAAGCCCAAGACAAGGCACCCTTTCCAATCCATGAAAGTCTAGCGCGTCCTTTCTAGATGTGTTAGAGATTAGGTGAAAGAAATCACTGGAACCGGCTGGGTTCCAATCACATCCCATGGACTCGCGGATCACACTCTAGGTGAAGCGAGCCATGACACATCGAAACATTATGTTGTTACTGTCCTCCTCCATCCAACACCAAGGGCACTTGCCATCATCCGGTCCTGTTGTTTTCGTACTTGATCACCGCTTGGTATCCTATTCCTTGCAAGTTTCCATAGAAATATTGTAAGCCGACATTTTGGCCTTCCAAATACCTGATAGGTCTATTACTGGGGCATTTTTGAAGAGCTCCTTATATAACGAGCCGGTAGAGAATTGCCCCAGAGGATCAAGTCTCCAAGTCACGACATCTTTTCCAGTTAAGGGAGGGGAGTCCTGAACCGTATTCAGCATGTCTCGCCACTCATTTCCGTCCCGTGGTCCAAAGGTTCGCCTAAAAGTGGGAGCCCACCTGTTGTTCGACCACATTTCTGCCACCCTGGTATTTTCCTTGTCCGTAATCGCAAAGAGATTTGGATATATTTCCTGGAACGGTGTTTCCTCACACCACCTATCAAACCAAAATGACGCAAGCTTCCCGTCCCGGATTTGGTACTTCATACCTAGTCGAAGAAGGATTTCCACCTTCTAAATGGATCTGGCAAATTGGGGTTTTTTGGTAGTGGCCCTAACCCCCTTGTTCCCTTCTCTGAGGTATTTGTTGTGGTATATCTGCAATCACAAACCTCCTTGGTCTGTCAAGATCTTCTACGCCCATTTGGCTATGAGGCACCAGTTCATAACCTTGGTATTGATCACCCCCAATCCAGCATTATCTTTTGGTGAACAAATAGTTGGCCAGCTAACCATATGATATCGTTGTTTCCCATCTTTTTCCAAAAAAATCCAAATCTAATCATATCCATCTTATCATGTACCCATCCCGAAGTAAGTAGAAACCCATAGTAAACATGGGGATATTGGTGAATGGTGAGACAATCGTTAACCAGGACCAATCTTCCGGTCGAAGCCATTAAGCGACCTTACCATGGCTCAACCCTGGTTGCCACTTTTTCCACTACCGGATCAAAGTCTTCGATACGCATAGCCTTATGCAATTTTTTCATCCCGAGGTATTATATGGTAGATCCCCTAATTTGCAGTTCATCATATGCGCACCTCTAGGTTGATCCTCCGGGTCACAACCCATAATCATCATCCGCCGGCTCCGGACCCGCCCTCTCCTCAGGCGGAGTCTGGTGCCCGTCTGATCCCTCCGGCGCCTGCTTCCCCGACTCGTCTGCTGCTGGTGGCCTCCGAGGAGGTGGTCACCTCCGTCGCCTCCCAACCGCCTCGGTCGGTGTCCTACGTCCGTCGGGCTCGGGCCTCGTCGACCCCGGTGACGGCTTCCCGCCGCAGCGCCCGGCTCGACGTGGATCGCCTGGCTGGCCTCCCGGTGCCGTCCATCTCTGAGCGGGCTGAGATCCGGGCTGCGGCCCGGAACCTCGAGACAGGTGCGACCGACATCCCTTCCAGTTCTTTCAGCTGCTCTTTTTTCTGCTCTCTAAGCTTTCCCGCTCGGCCGCCTTGCCAAGGTGGCCCTAGACTCGGCCGTAGTTTTCCGGGGGGAGGTTGCCTCCCCCCTTGGAGCAGATCCTTGACGAGAAACTCGCCGAGACTCGGGCCCGCCTCCTGCGCACCCCGGCACCCCAGCCCACTGGGACGCCGGTCGAGGAGATTCGTGGCCGCACTCGCTCCCGCACTGCCGCTCTTCGAGCCCACAGTGCTTCCACCGTCCTGGGATCAAGCAGCCCCTCAATGGCGGTTTAGATGCGCGCCCTTTTCTGGAACATTCGCGGCTTCGGCCATGACGGCTGTCGCCGCCAGCTAGTTGAGTACATCCGGGACGGGCACATCGACATCATCGCCATCCAAGAAACCATGCCCACGGATTTCTGTCTCCCCGAGCTTGACAGCCTTAGCTCCCACCTGTTCGCCTGGCATTGGCTCCCTTCTAGTGGGAACAATGGCCACTCGGGTGGCATCCTCTTAGGTGTTAAGGATGCCACATTTGAGGTGGGAGGTATGGATCGTGGTGAGTTCTTCGTTAGTATGGAGATCTTCGAGCGTGCGCTCAACTTCAAATGGGAGGTCATCATCGTCTACGGACCGGCGGATCACAGCCGCTCCCCGACCTTCCTCGCCGAGCTGCAGCAGAAGATCTCCGCTTCCCCCCTACCTATTGTGGTGGGTGGTGACTTTAACCTCATCCGCTCCCCGGATGAGAAGAACAATGACCGGGTTAATCGCCCCCGGATGCAGATGTTTAACGACTGCATCGCGGAGCTTGACCTCCGTGACCTCGAGCGCACGGGGGCCTGGTTCACCTGGACTAACCACCAGGCGAACCCAACGCAGTCTGTCCTGGACCGCGTCTTAGTTTCCTCGGAATGGGAACTCAGATGCCCCCTGGCCTCGGTTCAAGCTATTACCAGGATCAACTCTGATCATGTCCCTCTCCTCTCTCCTCTGCTGATGAACGCCCCCCACCCCCCCACCCCCGGTTTCGGTTCGAGCTCTTCTGGCTCAACCAAGCCGGGTTCCGCGAGGCTGTTACGGCTAAGTGGACCGCCGCGCGCGACTCCCCCCACCGCGCCATGTCCGCGGTCGACTCCTGGCAGTTTTGCGCCAAGCTAGCCCGCCAGTTTATGAAGGGCTGCGGCGCGAATCTCAGCCGTGATATCCGTGACCGCAAGAAGGCCCTCTTAAGCGCCATCCAGGCCCTGGACGCCCGTGCTGACTCGTCTGGGATCTCCCCGGATGAGTGGATGTTGAGATATGATCTCGAGGACCAGCTTTCAGTCATTTACGCCGACGAGGAGGCCTACTGGCGGTTGCGCGGCACCCAACGGTGGGTGCTCCAGGGCGACTCCAACATGGCCTACTTCCAGGCGATTGCCAATGGCCGGCGTCGTCGCAACTCCATTCACTCCCTGTGGGCGGGTGATACTCAGCTTGTTCGACCCTCGGACATCCGCGCCCACGTTGATGACTTCTATAAAGCCCTTTTCACCCCCACCCCTCGGGGTGGGGCTGCGCTGGCCCCCGATACGTGGTCGGGTGCCCAGCTTGTTTCCGCCGAGGCCAATGCCGCTTTAGTGGCGCCTTTCTCGGAGGAGGAGGTCCTTGCGGCGATCAAAGGAATGAAACCCTCCTCGGCTCCGGGCCCGGATGGATTGCCAGTATTGTTCTTTAAAACATTCTGGCAAACCATCAAACCGGAGGTCATGGACCTCTTCGACGAGTTCTTCTCTGGGACCATGGACCTTGGACGCCTGTACTATGGGATCATTACCCTCATACCAAAGGTTCCTGGGGCCTCGGACATCCGCCAGTTCCGCCCGATCACCCTGATTAACGTGATCTTCAGGATCCTGGCCAAAGGGTACGCCAATAGGGTGACCCTTCTTGCGGACTCTGTCACCCACCTGAACCAATCTGCCTTCATCCAAGGCCGATTTATTCTGGATGGGGTGTTGGTCTTTCATGAAGTCCTCCACGAAGTTCGATCCAAGCACCACCGCGCAGTGTTCCTTAAGCTCGACTTTCATAAGGCCTACGACATGGTCCACTAGCCCTTCCTTCGGGAAGTATTGCTTCGGAAAGGCTTCGACGACCGCTGGGTGACACGGGTTATGCAACTCGTCACCTGCGAGCGGACGGCGGTCAACATTAACGGCGAGATCGGGCCCTACTTCCCCACCTTATGTAGGGTTCGCCAGGATGACCCGTTCTCCCCGTTCCTCTTTAACATGGTTGTCGATTCCCTTGCGGTCATCCTGGATAAGGCCAAAGCCTGCGGCCATATCCGGGGCGTCGTCCCCCACCTTGTGGACGGAGGAGGGGTCTCCCTCCAATACGCGGATGACACCATTGTCATGGTGGAGGGCTCCGCGCCCGACATCGCCAACCTAAAGTTCCTCCTCCTGTGTTTCCAATAGATGTCGGGACTCACCATCAACTTTGACAAGAGAGAAGTGATGGTCCTCGGCTACTCCCCGGACGAAGCTTTGTCCATTGCGGACCGGCTTAACTGCCGCCTGGGCACCTTCCCCACTACCTACTTGGGGGTGCCCATTAGTGACTCCAGACTCACCGTCGCGGATCTTCGCCTGACGGTGACTAGGATGCAGCATAGGGTAAACCCTGGAGGGGACGCTAGCTTTCGAAAGCGGCTAGGGTGATCCTAATCAACTCCTCGCTTGCTAGCCTTCTCTGGTTTCTCATGAGCTTCTACAGCCTGCATGAGACCCTCCACCAGGAGGTGGCCAAATACCAGTCGAGGTTCTTCTGGGCTGGCGAGGGCGACAAGCAGAAGTACCATATGGTGAGCTGGCCCGACATCTGCAAGCCCAAAGACCGGGGGGCCTTGTGATCCTGTCTTTTCGACGCATGAATATTGCCCTCCTGACCCGATGGCTGTGGCGTATTGCCAACGGGGAGGGAGGCCTCTGGCTCACCATCATCCGTAATAAGTACCTCCGTGGCCAACCTCTTGCCTTTTGCCAACATACCGGTGGTTCCCAGTTCTGCCAGTCCGTGATCCAGCTTCTGCCCGTACTACGCATCGGCACATCTATCTCAGTTGGCTCCGGAGCCTCAACCTTGTTTTGGTTCGATCGCTGGCTAGGGGACGCCCCCTGGCGGCGCGTTTCCCAGAACTTTTTGCCATTGTGGCTGACCCTCGGGTCTCTGTCGAGACGGCCCTTATTGACTTAGGGCGTCTCGCCTTTCGGCGGCCCTTTGGCCCCCTTGAGGTGGCCGCATGGGATTCCCTCCTCCAAGGCATCACACTTTTAACGATGGATGTGGCGGAGGACCGGGATGTTCTGTCCTGGCGCCTCGAGCCCACTGGACGTTTCTCCACGAAGTCCCTGTACGGCGCCATTGCGCCCTCGACAGCCCCGGAGCCATTTAGCCTAATCTGGGACATCCGCCTCCCGCCGAAGATCATGATCTTCCTGTGGCAATGGATCCGTGGACGCCTCCCCTCTGAGGTTGAGGTCCTCAAGCGTAATGGCCCGGGTGATGGGATGTGCCCCATCTATGGCACGATTGAGGATGCTAACCACATCTTTTTCTCGTGCCACTTTGCCCAGTTCATTTGGGCTTGCTTCCGCGAAACGATTGGCGGACAGTGGTGTAATACCAACTTCCCCGACCAGCTTGCCGAGCTTAACGCCTTCCCTGCTCGCTACCGCCATATTAGATGGCTGTGCGTTGGGGTTCTCGCCTGGACGCTTTGGAACATTCAAAATAAGCTTGTTATTCAGAAGGTACCCCTCCGTCGTGCGACTGACGCAATCTTCAAATTGTGTGGTTACCTGCAGGTTTGGCGGGCGCTTAGCCGCCCCGAGGACCGGGACGTCATCACCGCCCTCCTCTCTGATCTCCGCTCGATGGCACTCCGCGTTGCTCCCCCGCTGCGGCCTCCTCCACCTGAGCCTGACTAGTCCGCCTGGCGGCTTTGTGGTTTGTGGCGTGTGTGTTTTGGTGTTAGGGCTTGTTGTGCTGTGCCCTCAGCACTGACCCTTTCTTGTACTATTTGTCCCTGTGGACCTCCGTGTGTGTGTGTGCGTGTGTTTGTGTGTTTAACCTTGTTGGATGCTTGTTGTGCGGTTGGCTTTATTCTATAAAGCGGGGCGAAAGCCTTTTTCGGTAAGCAAGAATTTGAGGTTGATGATATCCACCTCGGAATATCGGATGAGGATAAGAGAGTCATTTGCATATTGGAGATGAGATATCCCACTTGGCACAATCCGTGTTGCAATTCCATAAATATGGCCCGCGTCTTTGGCCTTATCTAATATCTCCACCAAAGCGCTTGATACGATATTAAATAGGAGATGCGATATCATATCACCTTGCCGCACTCCCTTGGCATTTGGGAAATAAGGGCCGACTTCCCCGTTTATGTTGATGGTCATACGCCCGCCTCTCTCCAAATGCATGATCCAACTAACCCATCTTTTGTCCAAGCCTCGCTTGCAGAGTACTTCCTCCAAAAAGTTCCATCGTACCCTATCATACAGTTTCTCAAAGTCAATATTTAGGATGAATACTTTTTTCCTTGGAGACATTGATCTCGTGAACTACCTTGTGTAGTGTTGCAATGCCATCCAAAATACTGCGCCCTTTGATAAATGTTGTCTGATTGGGGTGGACAATCTTATGAGCCACTAGAGCCAATCATGAAAGAACCCTTTGGCGAATAGGCAGAACCTCACATTAGTCAGTGTGATTGGACAAAATTGGCGAATACAATATGCCCCTACCCCCTTTGGCATCAAGGCCAGGAGCCCAGGACCCCATAGTTAAGCCGTCTGATATCAATATGCCCCCACATGAACTAATCTATGATATGTAACATTGTGGGCCAAGTAAATTCCAAAAGCGCCAACATAATATGACCGGGAAGCCATCCGGGACGGGGGCCATGTTAGTGTGCATTTCCCCTAGATTGTATTCAATTCCTTGCAGGCTGAAGGGTTGGGTTATCACGTAATTATCTGCCACTAACACCCTAGTGTTGTCGCTCCACGTGAGAGTAGCGATAGAATCCCCTTCCCCCCCTCCGCTTTGCCAAGTAGCTTCCTGTAGAAAATATATATGTGTTCCCTTAGCGCAGCTTCACCGTGATGATCTCCGTCCTCCATTTTAATATACAGATACAACATTGCCTTTTATGCCCATTTGCCACTTGATGAAAAAAAATCAGTGTTGGTATTTTTTTCGCGAATACGCAAAAGTGCGTATCATTTCATTGATAGGAAAGAGAGTACCGGGGGGGGGGTAACAGCTCAAGCCTTGTGCGCTAGAGGAAAGACGTGGAGCCGCAGAGCATTGGTGACGGGGTGCTCAGCCCGCTACACGAGAGGCCCTATGCTATCAAAGCGCTTAGACCACGCGCGCCTGCCCGAGCCCAGGCGCGGGCTTCTTCCTGGATCGATGAGAAGAGTCTCGAGGTGGAGGAGATCTCGCCGTCAAAGCCGCAGCTGTTGCGGTGGCGCCAAATAGACCATGCCGTGAGCACCACCAGCGTGGCTAGGCCCTTACGTTGGCCGGTGGGGGAGCTCCTGATAGTGGTCGAGCACCATGGAAGAAAGGCGTCATGGGCAGAAGGGGGTAGATAAGTAGCACGGGCCCAAGCAAGGACGTCGTGCCAAATTTGACGTGAGAAGGGGCATCCAATGATGATGTGTTGCATGGTCTCCTCGGCCTAGTCACACAGGGCACAACGATCATTGTGCGGCAGGCCATGACGAGCGAGTCGAGCAGACGTCCAGCAGCGGTCGAGGTCAGCGAGCCAAGTGAATATCTTGACGCGGAGGGGAGCCCAACATCTCCATGTAAGGCGCCATAATGGTGCATGAGTGGATCCGGAGTAGAGAGCGCGATAGCAAGATCTGGACGAGTATTTGGCATTGGTAGTCCATCGCCAGAGGAGGCGGTCCGGGCGGGAGGAAAGGGTGGTGAACCGGAGCAATCTCCAGAGGCGGACGTAATCGATCAAGGCGGTGGGGTTAAGAGCGCCGCGTAGATCAGCGATCCAGCGACGGTCCTGAAGGGCATCGGCGACGGTTAACTTTCGCAGGCGCCGTGGAACCAGGGGGAGTAGGGACGGAGCGAGATCCGAAACGGTGCGACCGTTAAGCCAGTGGTCGGTCCAGAAGAGGCATGTTTGGCCATCACCAACATCCCAGGATGTGGAAGCCCTGAAGATGGCAGAGACATCATGGTCGCTCAGGAGGTGGATATGCGCCCAAGGCTTGGAGGGATCCGTGCTCTGGAGCCAAAGCCACCGGACTCACAGGGCGATGCACTGGCGGTGGAGGTCTTGAATGCCCAGCTCGCCGAGCTCGAGAGGGTGACAGACACGTTGCCAGTTGACGGGACCGTGGCCACTGCGGGTTTCCTTTCTGCTGTACCACAGGAACTCATGGAGGGTGCGGTTGATCTGCTTGAGGACAGGCGGGCAGATGGCAATGGCCACCATGATGTGGAACGGGATCGCGCAAAGGACATGGCGAACCAGAGCGAGGCGTTCGCCGCGGGAGAGAAGGGCAGCGCGCCAGGTGGGCAACTTCCTCGCGAGCCTCTCCACGATAGGCTGCAGGGAGGAGGCGGAGGGTTTCCGCACTGACGGTGGGATGCCCAGGTAGGTGATAGGAAACTCGAGGACAGCACATGCGAGTTCGGCGTTGATGCACGCGAGCTCCGAATCACCGCAGCGGATGGGCGTGGCCGAGCATTTAGCGAAGTTGGTGCGGAGCCCGGATGCTACGCCAAAGACACGCAGCAGCTCACGGATGACTCGCAGGTCGTGGCTGGAAGGATGGCAGAATATGACCATGTCATCGGCGAAGAGGGATATGCTCGAGGCGGCGTGGCGGGTGGTGAGGCGCTGAAGCAGGCCGCGCTGATGGGCGTGTAGCAGCAGAGAGTTGAGGACATCGATGGCCATGGTGAAAAGCATGGGAGATATCGGATCACCCTGACACAAGCCGCAGGCGAGGGCGATCGGGGGGCCGGGGGATCCGTTGATAAGGATCCGCGTGCTCGCGGTGGAGAGGAGAATGGCGATCCATTCGATCCAGCGACGTCCGAAGCCCAGATGCCGAAGGACGTCGATGAGGAAGGGCCAAGAAAGCGAGTCGAACGCGCGTGCGATGTCAAGCTTGAGGAGGACGTGGGGGAGCCGAAGATTATGAAGTTGGCGAGCGGTCTGCTGGACCAACAGGAAGTTGTCGTGCACGCAGCGCCCAGCGATGAAAGCGCTCTGGTTCGTGGACACGAGCTGTCCGAGCCGTGGGGCGAGCCGGAGGGAGAGGACCTTGGCAATGAGCTTGGCCACAAGGTGGAGCAGACTGATGGGGCGGTACTCCGAGAGGGCGGCGGCGTCTTGCTTCTTGGGCAAGAGGGTGATTAGGGCTTCGTTGAGGCGCTGCAAGCTACGCACGTTCATGGAGTAGAACTTGTCAAAGGCAGCGCAGATGTCAGCCTTGACGATGTCCCAACATGCCACAAGAAATTCAGAAGTGAAGCTGTCGGGGCCTGGAGCCTTGCCGCGGGGAAGCGCGCGAGCAGCTCGTAGGATCTCTTCCTTAGAGAAAGGAAGCTCGAGGTCAGTGTGGTCGAACGATCGGTCGTCGATCTGATCAAGATCAAGGGCGAATTCACGAGGCGAGGAAGAACCGAAGAGCGAGGAGAAATGGTCAAAGGCGGCCTCGGCCATGCCCTGTTCGTCATGGACTGTAGTGTCGTTGACCCAAAGGGAGTGAATGACGTGCTTTTGGCGCCGGTGAGAGGCATGGATTTTGAGGAACGCAGTGTTCGTCTCGCCCTCTTTGAGCCAGGAAAAGCGCACGCGCTCGCGAGCAATGGATCTCTCGAGCGAAGCAAGCCCGAGGTAGGTGCGCTTGAGGTTGCAACGGAGCCAGGATTCGGACTGGGTGAGAGGGCGGAAGTCCTGCGCCGCATCGAGCCTAGCCGTGAGCTCTCGAGCAATCATAAGCTGTAGAGCGACGTGGCCGGTGGTGCGCATGCCCCAACTCTGGAGGCGGCGCGCGGTGAGCTTCAGGCAGAGGTAGACGCGCCGGAAGGGGTCGGGGTCGTCGACGCCGGCCCAAGCATCCGCCACAGCGGCGTGGAAGCCGTCGAGCTTGATCCAAAAGCGTTCAAAGTGGAACCGTTTTGGACCGGCGTGTTGCGGCGAGCAGTCCAAGAAGAGGGGACAGTGGTCGGAGACGGTGGTGGCGAGGCACCGGAGAAAGCAGTGGGGCTGCGAAGTAGACCAGTCCGAGGTGCAGAGAAACCGATCATTACACACAAGGGTGGGGGAGTCTCGCTCGTTTGACCAAGTGTAGCGACGACCGTGCATGTACACGTCGCAAAGCTCCATGTCGGCGATGAAGCGTCGGAAGCGGCTCGAGGTGCGCCTATTAATGCGCCCATTGCTCTTGTCCTCAGAGGAGGAGACGAGGTTGAAGTCGCCCCCAAGGAGCCAGGGGCCGGCGCAAGTGTCGCGGGTATCCTGGAGGTCTAGCAGGAAGAGTATCTTCTCATCATCCTCTTGAGGCCCGTAGACGCCGGAGATTCACCAGGGATTCGCCCCGGAAGTGGTCGAAACGAGGGCAGTGATGTGGTGTTGACCGATGTAGGGGCTAGAGATGGAAACCACGTTGCCATTCCACGCCAAGAGAATTCCACCGTGCGTACCAATCGCAGGGAGGACGAAGAAGTCCTGAAAGCAGGGGCCAAGGGTCTCGATGACAATCGGTAACGAAAATGAATCCAGCTTGGTCTTTTGAAGACACACAATGGTGGGAGAAACCGACGTGACGACGGAGCGGACCGCGGTACGTTTGGCCCGGCAATTTAGCCCGCGGACATTGCAGAAGACAGTTTTAAGAGTACAATCCATAGAAAAGAAGTGGGGTCGTTGGGGCAAAGCGCGCAGCAGCTAGTTGGCTGAGATTGCGCGAGAAGCCGAGGGAGAATCGCCTCGGTCAGAGATCGCGCTGGAGGGGATGCGCCAGCCGTAGTAGTCCGCGAAGGCCTGGAAAACATCTTCGGCGAGCGGCTGCTCAAAGAGCTTGCTGTATCTCTCAAGGGCTGCAGCGGATGTCGGCTCCCCTTCACGGATGAAGCCAAGACGGAGCAGAAGCACCCTCTTCGCCTTAAATCAGTGTTGGTATCACCCTCGTGGTTCCATTTTAAATTACCCCGCGCTGCTGCCAATATAGTTCCTCACAACATGTGATGAAGGTGAGCTCTCTATCAAGATTACATCTACAGGCCCATTCCATCAATGAGGTGCCCACCGTATCGGCCATATGATCTAGATTACTCACTTCCTCTTTCAGGGCGTCCTTCCGACGCCTAATGTGGCACTCCACATTCTTTCCCCAACCCAGCCCCTTAGGTATTGTCTGAGGCGCCTCATGCAATTTTTTCATTCGTCCATACTATCACGGAGTGGTCCAAACCTATGTGAGGTGAGGCGTTTCGTCCATACAAGGGCAAAACGCTTCACAAATCTAGGTTGGAGGAACCACTGCTTTTTGAAAAAGAAATGCCACTCAGGTCTTTGTTGCTCGCCCGAGTTCAAGATCAAAGGGCAAGGGTATGAGCCCAAACGTAGTTCTGCCATCAAGAAACAATTTGGGAACTTGCATTCGCATGCGAGATAAATGAAAACCATGTTGAGAACCTATTGTATGGGTTCATCTTGGTTGTTTGTCCTGAGAAACGCTCCCCATTTAGATGAAGCTCGACTAATTCGAGATCGAACACCGAGCCGTTGAATGCCCCCATTAATCAAGCATGATTTGCAATAAGGTTGCTCTTATCCATCAGGAAACGAATAAGGTTAAAATTTCCCGCGGCCACTATCGAGATTGGGAATGCAAGAACTTTAGTGTGCGCCTCCGCAAGAAACTCACAAGAATGGGTAGATCCACCGGGCCTTAAACCACAATCAACTCCCAAAGAAACCCACTACATCGTGGAATCAAATGAGCGCTAACAAAAAAGGTACCAAAAGAGAAATTATTACATTAAAAAAGTCTTTGTTTATCCCTACTAGGATTCCTACTGAATGGCCTACGGCTGACAACCAGTGCCAGGAAAAATCAGTCCTTCCCCAAGGTTCTCTAACTCCATCACTAAGAATGATTCGCTAATTGTTGCTTGTAGCCCCAAAACGTCAATGTGTTCCTACTGCATGAACTCAGTTAATTGCCGGCGACGATTACGCTGACCAAACCACCTCAAGTTCTAGACCAACCCCTTTATTGCACTGGTGAAGGGGATCGGGACCCTGCCCCATCAAGTGTTCCGACGTTTGCACGACTCCCTCTGTCGCGCACCCTGCCGCCCCCGTGACCGAGCGGCAAAAATGCACGGCCTCGCTCCCTTGCCGGTGGCTCCCATGGCGTCATCCCGGATCTGCTTCCCACGTCTGTCGCCGCTTGTGCCACGCAGACTGTCTCCACCCTGGTTTGAAATAGCAGATGCATAGCCCCCCCCCCCCCCCCCCCCCCCCCCCACCATTTCTTGTGCACGGAAAGCGTTAAGCTTCTCCAAAAGGCCGCCCTGATCCATATACAAGGAAATGTGGCTATCCGCTGACGACTTTCAGCAAATGTGCATATCCAAAATAGGCACATATCCGCCCATATCGTGACCAAATGTATTGAGCCAATTCTCCCATATGGGAACTAAGGGCATCTCCAACGCAAACCACCCACATCAGTCTGGACTGGGTGGTCCATACATTATTTGCCATTCACTGTGGTACCCCATGCATCCATGTACCGGTCCGGACGCCCTTTCTCGGGCTTTGCAAGTGTCCGGACCGTTGCCACGCACGCATTCGAAACCCCGGACCCAACCAAAACCCTCGCCCTCGCCTGTGCCCTTTCCCCTTCTAGAGTGTCAGAGCTGCATTCATGTTGGCCGAGACGTTGTCTCTCACTAGAGCCGCACTGAAGGGACAAGCTGGCCGAGAGTACCGCCCGCGGCACGTCCCAGTGCATGCACCTTCTCTCCGCATTCAAAAGACACCCGCCTGTCCGCCTCCCTCCACTAAACATGCAAGGTTGTCAAGGAACCTACTCCGATGGTCGCATGCTAACACCACTCGTCTGTCTGTCTGGCTGCGGACATTAAACACCTCACCGCTTGGCCAGGCATCCGCCCGCTATTTAAACGTGGCCAGGCCCGGCAACATGTGCATCCCACCTCCGGCAATATAAAGAAAAACCTGAGTGTATGATCACAGACACGCAAAAGAAAAGGATAGGAATATGTGTGCGAAGTGACAGAACTTTACTTTGCCATCGGAGCTGCATCATGGACATGGTAAGGGAAACAAATACCTTTTTGGAGCCTTGCAGGGTGATTATTGCCCCTGATACTTAGACTATGTTTCTGACCATCAGAGTTAGGAAGCTCCCTTTGCCCTTCTAATAACGACCACAAATAGCTGTATGTTGGATTTTTTTACAAATTTCTTACTAATGCACTTCTGTGTTTCCTACTCCGCACAAAGCGACAATTAGAAATGATAATAAGCATGATGTATTGAGATATGTATTTACCTTAATCTGATGATCCATGTAGCCACTATTTTCATGACAACATGCAGGCAACACTTTAGGCGTACATGAGTTGAAATATTATTTATATACTGACTTTGATTGTCCTTGGTAGTCCTGATTCTTGAAAGAAACTGAAATAAAGAAGAAAAACTCCTGGTGAAGCCGATAACATGATGGTGAGACTGCATATGCTTGAAGATCTGGAAGTAAGACTTTACCTACGACCTTATCCCCCGAGCCGCTCCCGCGAGCGGACGGGGGATCCCGTCGCAGCCGCCACCCACACCCTCCCCTCCGGCCCCCTCTCCCTCGCCGCCGCCTAGAGGCGCCACCGGGCAAAGCCCGGCCGGCGTAGGCGGCGGTGGGGCCGCTCCTTTCCCCTCCACGCGGATCCCCTAGCCGTCGCGGGACGGTTGGCCGCCGGAGGCGCTGGGCTACGGCGGGGCTCAGCGGCGCGGCAGCGGGCACGCGCGGGGGTGGTGGCGCCGTCCGGCGGAGGCGTGGCCTCTCCCAGCGGCTTGGAGGCGGTGCGGCGGCTGCTGGTGAAGCGGTCCAAGATGGTGATGGGGGCTTATTCTCCGGGTGGTTTCGCGTGTGACGGCCCGGTCAGATCCGGCCGGATCTGCTGCCGGTGGCCCGTCTGCCGGCGAGGGCTGAGGCCAGCAGGGGCCACGGGCGACCGGTGCTGCCATGGTTCGTTTGGCGGTGCTGGTGGCGTGGTCACGGGGGTGGTGGTGTGTGCGCGTCCCGGACTCTTGCCAGGCTCCTCTTCCCGGCATCTGGACGATGGCGTGCGGCGCGGGGCGGGCCTCCCTTGGGTCCATCCTTGGCGACAGGGGCGGCGGATCTACCCTCCTTCTTCGGCGGACGGGCGGCTGTTGGTGGTCTCTTGTCGGTTTGCGCTAGTACCCGTGTTGGGGCGAAGCAGGTGCTTCGGAGGGGGGGAGGCCGGTAGGGGGAGGGGGAGGCCGGTAGGAGGTATGGGGGCTCCGACGTGGTCGAGCCGCCCGTCGCCGGCACAGGGGGTGCCGGTCGTGGCCGTGTGCCGCTCCTTCCCTTCCCCCTTCCCCGACATGGTGCTTTCTGGTCGCTTTCCTGGCGATGCTTGAGACGGGACGGTCGTGGCCGGTTCCGACGGTGGCCGGGGGCCGGTAGGGGGGGGAGGGGGAGGCCGGTAGGAGGTATGGGGGCTCCGACGTGGTCGAGCCGCCCGTCGCCGGCACACGGGGTGCCGGTCGTGGCCGTGTGCCGCTCCTTCCCTTCCCCCTTCCCCGACATGGTGCTTTCTGGTCGCTTTCCTGGCGATGCTTGAGACGGGACGGTCGTGGCCGGTTCCGACGGTGGTCGGGGTTGGCGGAGCTGTCCAAAGCCGTCTCCTTTGATGGTCTCGGGGTGGTCTGGGTGCAGGGCGGCGGCCTTGGCGGTGGGAGACGTGTTGGTCCTGGGCAGACTGCACACCTCGGGTGTGTGCGAGCAGACATGGCCGCTTGGGTGGCATGGATGCAGGTGGTTGGCGGAGCGGGGTTGCATCGAAAGGGTCGGAGCAACGGGGTATATCACCTGTCCAGTCTTTGGACTGGCCGACGGCGGCGGCCGCCGCAGTCCACCTTGGTCGTCGTTTCCTCCTTGCAGGCACCGTAGCAGTGCTCTTACTCCCTTCGTGTTGCTCCGGGTGAAAACTTGATCCACGGGATCAGACGGTGGCGGCTTCCGTAGTCGTTCCCTTCTTGGAGGCACCGTCTTGGAGTCCCCGCTCCGACATTGGCCTTCTCGCCCTCCTCGGTGGATCGCTCTTGTGGTGGTCTCCGTCGGCTCAAAGCGGTTCTTCTTTGCTCATTTGTAGCGTGCTTAGTAGTCGTTGGGGTGGTGTGTCGGTGCCCAGAACCTTTATATCTTGTCTTGGGTGTGTGTGTTGAGTGCGGTGTTGGCGTGTGTTTGTATCGGTGCTCTTGATGTTGCGTTGTTGCTTTATAATATAGAGCGGAGGGAAATCCTTTTTCTTAAAAGATCTGGAAGTAAACTTTAAAACATAGAGCTAAAGATACAATCTGCAGTCCTCAAGAATTGCTTGAACTGCTTGACAATGTGATCTAATATTTTTTTTCCTGTTATGGTATAGTGCATGTCACAGCTCCAACCCTCCTAGTATCATAATCATCTATGCTTCTTGTACTGCTGCAGGTAGCATAATTCGAAAGTAATCCAGAAGAACAAAACAATAAACATGCATCAGTGGGGATTCAAACAGTACGAACACAGGCATCACTATGAATCTATGATATAGTGTTAGTCTCATCATACGAATCAATAAATAATGCAAACAATACGAAAATCAAGAAGACCTGCAAACGCCTAATGCCAAGTGGGGAAGTTGAGCGGCGGATGCGCGACACCGAGCAGGGTTAGCCACTCCATGGGGAACCTTCCCGGCCTTCTGTCGAGGCACCCGACACATGGCCGCAAGGTAATCGTCGGGAGTGGCCAGGGTCGATGTCGGTGTAGTGGAATCCGCCGCGAGGGGCTCTTCTTCCAGGGCGGGGGTTCCTATGCCGGGGAAGCTGGAGGCAGAGCGCGGGGAAGACCGCCTACGGATCTCATCGCAATGAGGGATGACCGCCATCGCATATACCTTGCCAAATCGCATGCAGCCCGGAGATATAGAGGGTGCTTGGATACGTTTTAGTCTCATGACTAAAAGTACTGGGACTAAAACTTGGTAGCCCCACCCATGCTTGGATCCAAATACTAAAGAGACTAAAATCAAGTTAATGAGCATTTATTATCCTCCAAACCCTCCAATCCAGAATCCATTAAAGTTTTTTTTAGAATGAATGACACGTAAGTGGGCAGCCTCTCTAGTCCGACCTACCAGCAGTAACTGAAGCTAATGTGGCTGTTTTCACTGTGGTGGGTCCCATGTGTGAGCCTCTAACTAAACGCTGATGTGGCAGTGATGGTGATGTGGATAGGCTGCATGTTAAGAAAAATATCATAGTGTGGATGAACTATTTAGGTATTATAGATACACTATTGATCCAAAAAATCATTAATCAGTTGAGAAATGTGTTCTACATCCATTTCCTGTGACACTGAGTGGGGCAACATGTGAAACTAGATACTTTTTGATCTACCGAAAGGCAAGAACTAATGCCTGTGCATATCCTCCCACGGCATATGAAAGGTTAAATACTCCAGCCGGATGGCTGACTCAAAAGTGAAATCCTGGCTTTACCTCAAATCAGCTCTTTACTAGGGCTCAATGCGTTTGTCTCGCAAACATTGAACCCTCGACTTAGAAGCTTTCCGAAACAAACCTCTTGACCATGAAAAGGCATAACAAAGAATTAATTACTCCTGTTACATGAAGTCAGCATTAAAATCATCTCAAGATGAACAATTATGTTTTAGAAGTTAGGACTAATTAGTTCGGCATTGAATAAATTCGTTGTTGCTACTAAGCAATTTGTTTCTTTTTTTTTGTGACAAAGGACATACATACAACTTTACTTCCTCTACACCTCATTTTACATATGAGTAGCATCATTTGCTTTCTACCCTTCTTTGCATTTGTAACTATGTACATCACCGATAAATGCATACAAACCTTAATCATAATGTTGCAAGCATGTGTTCCGCTGGGTACATGCTCCTTGCTTGCAGTAGCGTCGTGCCTCTCTGCTGGGTACATGTATCTTGCTCGCATGTGCCGTCAATTCAATAGGTGTCTACTTTCACATTTGAATTCCATTGCTTTCTTCAGTGATCCGATAAAAGCATCAATTTTTGCATGTACTGAGTTATAGATCATAATTACATAACAATGTGCAACCCTTAATTCATTGTCATGTACCACGAGTTCTGAATGAGAAATGTTGGCATCATATTCATGTTCACTATATAGGTGAAATAGTTCATGCACCTTCATATTCAAATTTCAAATAATTATGTCAAACCATGAGGCCATGACTTCAATGTTGAGATGGTTTTTCCCAATACTGATTGCTAATAAGCAGGCATGCAAATCATCGGCCAATCCATGTTTTTTTAGGGAAACAACAAGACTCTGTAGTGTATTTTAATAATTTTTAAACAAAAGAAACAAAGGAAATAAACCACTGTAAAAAGGGAAAAATAAACTACACACATGTAGCAACTGGGCTGGCTATCTAAAAGAGCTAGCCAGTTATCAAAATTTTGGTATTCCTTCCTCTTGGCTATGTAGATAATCCATTTGAGCACTCCTTCAAACTTTTTCCTACAAGCATATAATGGGATTTCTACCTTTGAATAAGAAGTCATTGTATGTTGACCATATGGCCCATGAAACAAGGACAATGATTTGCAGAGCAAAAGGGACAACTAGGGGAGCTCTACTATTAGCAATTTCCTCCTGAATTCCCAGATAAGTTGGATACCAGGTGGAGCACATATATTTCCAACACATTTGAGCAAAGGGGCAATACAGGAAGAGATCATCTGTAATTTCAAGCAATCCACTAGTGCAGAACCGGGCAATAGCACCGGTTCGTAAGGCCCTTTAGTACCGGTTTGGTAACCGGTACTAAAATGTAGGCACTAAAGCCCCCCCCCCTTTAGTACCGGTTCAGGACAAATCGGTGCTAAAGGGCAACCACGTGGCACGAGCCAGCTTCGGGGGCAGGAAGCCCTTTAGTACCGGTTGGTGACACCAACCGGTATTAAAAGGTTGGGGGTTTTTTGGTTTATGATTTCTTTTTCATTTAATTTTGTGTTTTTCATTTAATTCTTTTTCGTTTGCTGGTATTTTACGATACTACATATTGTACATATTATGCATATATATAAATAGAATTTCTAGAAGAACCGATCATAATATATATATATCACTGAATGTCTCACAACCACCATTAATTAATTCACACACACACACACACACACACACACACACACACACACACACACACATATATATATATATATATATATATATATATATATATATATATATATATATATATATATATATAATTTCTCCTAATTGGTGCCTTCGGAGCCAGTGGCATTAGCCTAGCTAATTGGTGCCTTCGGAGCACGCTAACAATTGGAAGTGGTTCATGGGGCGGTAGCGGGTAATAGTATTCTCCTTTGGGATCTATGACCTGGTCGAGCAAAAATCCCGCTATTTCCTCTTGAATTGCTTCTATGCGGTCCTGTGCTAGGAGCTTGTCCCGCACCTCTTTGAACTATTAAGAAGGAGATCAATATGCATGTGTATTAGTTGTATGACTAGATATCGATAATGGTGTAAAAATTGTGAATAGTGTTCTAACAATCGATATCGTACCCACTCCTGTCTTTGAGATTTGCTCCTTTCGGACGCCATCATGCGAATGTTCTCACAAACGTAGTATGCACATAGATCATTCCCCGGCGCCTGCTTCAGGGCCTTTACGAGAATGGAATTTGATTAGATAATAATTAATCAAGCATGATAATTAAAGAGATGACAGCTAGCTAGTACTACTTAATTACTTACCTTGGGTCGATACCATTTCAGACTTTGTTTCCATGGGCCTGGAGTGACCCTGATGAACTTTGCCCAAGCCCTGCCCGCCGACAAAGAAAATGAATAAATGGGTTACTAAATAGTTGTTATCAGGAAATGACGAACTAATTAAATAGGCCGAGATATAGTTAATAATGATTGAAATTACCTGTTGACTATCCCCTTCACGATGGTGTAGTCACTTGCTTTCTTAAGTAGCGAGTCTAGTACTTCAACTGTTCCTTCATCAACTTTAATGATTAACAAGCTCCAGTGAAATCTGCATGCACACACGTTTGCATGTCTTAATTAAGCGGGCATATGTAAGCAAAAGCATGTAGCTATAGCTAGTAGGGAAAAACAGAATTTGTAGTACAAGACAGTGTGACTCAATGGAAGTTGTAAGGAAGTAGTATATCTTCATTGTATTTGAGTTCCTTGAAGAACTGTAGCATGCTTTCCTCTACACATTTTTTGTGATATGGATCTATTTTCCATGTGTATTCATTAATGGTATTTGGGTCAACGAAACCCAATGCCATAGCGTCCACCTTTTTTCATTTCATAAATTTTCATCCTGCATAATACCACAGAAAAGAATATAGTGAGGATAATTACAGGTAATGATTGATCAAAATGATCACTACAACTAGCTTGAGACTTAAATTACAGAAAGAAATCACTTACAGACAATAGCAACTGATGATAGATTTGTCGAGTGCGTCTTTATTGTATAGCTGAAATAGTTCTGAATACTCAACGGTCACAGCTTTCTTATGGTAGTAATGCTCCTCGTTGACATTCACCATGAGGGACTCTCGATTGAAAATCTTGGTAATGTCCATGTACCATTGATGCAATTCATACATTCTCGTTAGGAGCTTATTGACCTCCTCTGGCTCGACCAAAGGTTGGCCCCGGGCATATTTCCGTTTTATTTCCTCCTCTCTAGTCGGAGACATGGGCTCGATATCGAGGAGTTGTCCAACAGTGATCCCGATCGATTCAGCATGCGCAATATGCTCCTCGGTTATTACCACATCGCCCATCCCGGGAATGTTAACGGTTTGCCCACAATAATATTGGGCGCGCCTACTCTCATGTGTTGTTGGCACAACAAGCGGGGGGATTGATTGCGCCGCCAGTTCTCCTAGCTGGGGAACGGTTTTACCACTCCTTTTGCCAGCTGATTTGCTCGAGCTCGAGCTCGCCTCTTTCTGTAGACGTGCTCGATTTAACTTCCTGAGGTGGCGCTCATAGTCTGTGTCAACAGGCTTGGGAGCTGGTGGTCTAGCCATACGAATGAAGTGGTCAATCCTTTCCGCAGGCACTTTCTCCCTTGGCGGTGGTGGCAGTTTCGGTGCAAAATGGGCTTCCACCTCGGCCTTCGATATGGCTACATTTTCCTCCTCGGACTTGTCGTAAGGCCTCTGCTGAAGAGGCGCGAGGCTTGGACCATATTGAAATCGCTTGCCTCTGCCTGTACCTGCAGTACTACCTCGACTTGTACCGCTACGCACCATAGCTGAGGCGGCTCTCTTCCGTGATTGCTGAGGCGGCGAAGACGGCTGACATGGCTGAGTTGGAGGAGGAGGACTGGCCTGAAGCTGTGCCGGACTTGGAGGAGGAGTGGCCTGACGCTTTACCGGACTTGGAGGAGGAGTGGCTTGACGCGTTGGTGGACTTGGAGGAGCGGGAGTCTGCTGACTCGATGGCGGACTGCGACGAGGAGTCGGATGACGCGGTGTCGGTGGCCTTCGAAAGATGATGCAATCCTTTCTCCATAGGATGATACGATGGTTTGCCTCTCCTAGTGTGTGCTCATCGTCACCTCCAGGAATGTCAAGCTCTAGCCCCGAATATTGGTCCACCACCTCATCAACCAAGACACGAGCATAGCCCGCTGGAATCGGGTTGCAATGGAAGGTTGCCTCGGGGGGATTTGTAAAAGCAAGGGCGTCCGCCACCTTCATGGATATGTTCTTCATTTTGAAGTGTAGCTCGCAGTTAGTGTTCTCCATGATGTCATCCACTGGGTAGCTATCCAGCAATGCGTTGCCCGGGGCGGAACCCACGCTGCTTCTCGGCATGGATGGGACGGTGCTATCCATTGGTGGATCATCCGCTAGCTGCTGAGACCCCCTTTGCTGGCTAAGTGAGTCGATCTGCTCCTGCTGCCGCTGGAATTTGATTGCCAAGTCCGCGTGCGCTGATTTTAGGCCTTGAAGGCTTCCATAGTCTAGCTTCCTCTGCTCCTCCTCCATCTTCCTCTTCTTCTCCTCCGCAATCTTCTTTCTCGCACGGGTTCTGTAGTCGGCGTTCCAGTCCGAAAACCCCTCATACCACGGAATAGCGCCCATGCCTCATGTTCTTCCCGGGTGTTCAGGATTTCCCAGGGCACGCGTAAGCTCGTCGTTCTCTCTGTTGGGCTCGAACAACCCGGATCGAGCCTCTTCTATTGCAACAAGTAGCTTATCTTCGGCTCCGTCCAGACATGCCTTCTTCGAAACTTTGCCTGTCTTCGGGTCCAACTCCCCCCATGCGCATAGAACCAAGTCCTGCACCTGGGGGGCCAGCTCAATGTTTCTGGAGTGACACCTGCATCCAGCATCTCTTTCTCAGACTTATCCCACTTAGGCATTCCCACCGCATAGCCACCTGGCCCCAGCTTATGGAACTTATCCTTTTTTGCGGCATTGGCCTTGTTTATTCTCGACCGTTCCTTAGATAATTCCGAATCCTTGAATTTCACGAAATCGTCCCAATGAGCACTTTGGTTCTCTAGTGTTCCCTCGAATACTAGAGTCTTCCTTCCTCCGTTGACGTACTTGGCCCATTCACGAATCTTGTGGTTCTTGAATGCAACCGCCATCTTCCTAAGAGCAGCGTCCTTGACTTTCTCCACATCTGCATCTGTGAAATGATCTGGTAGGGTGAAATGTTCCATGAGCGTTTCCCAAAGCAAATGTTTTTGTCTGTCGTCGACAAAAGTAACTCCTAGACGTGGCTTTGCTGGCTCTCTCCATTCTTGAAGGGAGATCGGGAGTTGGTCCTTCACAAGAACTCCGCACTGACGAACGAACTTGTCCGCAATCTTCTTAGGCGCGAATGGTTCGCCATTAGGTCTGATTGCCTCGATATTGTACTTTACGCCCTCCTTCAACTTTTTGTTCGGGCCTCGTTTCGTCCTGTTGCCTGAAGATTTGCTCGATCCGGATGGCTGAAAGGATCGATTCATTAATATATCTTCAAGTCATTTAAAACATGTGATGATCACCAGATGCCTGCTTATATAAATATATATACCTCGCCGGTCTTTGTTGTTTCAAGATCAACATTTTCTTCGTCATGTTCATACTTCATCAATTCGGTTGTCGCGATCGAATATCATATCACCCTCCCCGGTGTTGTTTAGATATTCGGAGCCGTCATAATCTTCTTCATTCTGATCATCATCTGGCCCGCGAGGATTGCGTATGATATTGAACAGGGCCTCTTCTCTCTTTGCCGGTATTGTCCGCCATAGGTTTTGTTTAACTAATCCAAAAGAAATATATTCAAATTACAATGCATGGATGCAATCAATTAATAAGGAAAAACTGAATCAATCATAGTACATAATAAGCATCATCGAATATAATCTCAAATACGTCATCTCGAATAGTAAATATAATCTCGAATACATCGTCTCGAATAATAGATATAATCTTGAATAGATCGTCTCGAATAATAGATATAATCTCGAATACATCGTCGGATCATGCGGCGCGGGCGGTGGACACCCAAAGAGAAGGAACCCTCACAGGATCATAGCTGAAGTGAGATCCCTGAAGAAACTGCCAGGTATTGGAGAACCTGCCGCCCTCTAACGCAACCATGTAGCGATGGACGTGCTCGTCCTCCTCCCTGACACGACGACGTACCACCTCCGGCAGGGGCCGGCTCCCTCTGCCCCGAAACTGGCCCACGCGAATGCCACCAAACGAGATCAGGGTCGACGACCGGGGCCGGGTTCCTCATCAAGCGGCGCGCCCCTCCAGGCAGCACCTCCCAGTGCCAGCCCGGCGGAGCCCAGTCCCGGACATGGGTCAGCCGGACGTCGTCGCGGACGGGTCGACGGCGAGGATGCGGGCCGGGCATCGTCGAGAACAAATACTAGCTATATGCCCGCAAAAAGTAACATTTTTTTAATGATTGGATTTTGATAACTAAAATTTCTAACATTTCTATATAACTAACATTCCTATAACATTTCTAACAATGCTATATAACTAACATTTCTATAACATTTCTAATATTTCTATAACTAAAAAACAGAAGAAAAAAAATTATAACATTTCTATATATATATAACTAACATTTGTATAACATTTCTAATATTTCTATAACTAAAAAAAGAAAAATTTCTAACTTTTTTATAACTATTTCTATAACTAAAAAACAGAAAAAAAAATTCTAACAATTCTAACTTTTCTATAACATTTCTAACAATGCTATATAACTAACTATTTCTATAACTAAAAAAGAAAAATTTCTAACATTTTTATAACTATTTCTATAACTAAAAAACTAAAAAAATGTATGTGTGTGTGTGTGCTCACCGGCGATGCGAGAGGCGACGGGGGGCGACGACGGGGACGGCGACGGGCGCGGCGACGACGGGGATGGCGATGACGGGGACAGGGACGGGGCGACGACGACGGGGATGGGCCGAGGCGGCGACGACTGGAACGGGGCGGCGATGACGGGGACGGGGACAACGCGGGACGGGCCGGGACGGCGCGGCGGTGACGACGGGGACGACGGGGACGGGGACGACGGGGCGGCGATGACGGGGACGAGGCGGCGACGGGGGCGGCGACGAGGGATATGGAGACGGGGGCGATGGGCGACGGGGCAGAGGAGAAGAAGCAGATGAGAAACTGAAATTTTTGAAGTGTTTAGTTATATAGGATGGACCTTTAGTACCGGTTGGAGCCACCAACCGGTACTAAAGGCCTGTTTTGGCCAGGCCAAGCGGCGGGAACCGCACACCCTTTAGTACCGGGTGGTGGCTCCAACCGGTACTAAAGGGGGGCCTTTAGTACCGGTTGGAGCCACCACCCGGTACTAAAGGGGGTGCGCTGGCAAGGTGCTGTGCGGCAAGTTTAGTCCCACCTCGCTAGCCGAGGGGCGTCCGCACTGGTTTATAACCCCCGTGCGGTAGCTCTCTCGAGCTCCTCTCCAAAGCAGGCCTACTGGGCCTACATGTTCTGTGCTGCCCTGTGGGCCTACTGGGCCTTTGCGGGCCTGCATCCTGGCCCAACAACAGGTTGGGTTTCTAGTCGTATGCAGGCCGCTCTGGCCCAGTAGGCGGGCTTTTTTTTATTTTTTTTGCTTTATTTATTTTTGAGTTGTTTTTTGTGTATTTAGAGTTTCTTTGTGAATATTTTTGCTTTAGGTACAAAAAATTACAAACTTTCTGTTAGTGCCCGTAGTTTTCAAATTTGAATAGTTTAAATTTTGAATTATTTGAAATTAGTGTGAATCACTAGTTTGTGAATAACTTAACTTTAAAAATCAGTAAAGGCATGAAAGAATTTGTTTGCACATAAAATTTCTTCGCGTTTCAAATGCCAAAACACATAACTACCCTAACTATTACAGAGATTCCCTCCTGGGTGTGAAACACAGAAGAAAGTGATGATAGTGAAGCCGATCACATCCCAGATCTTTGGGTGTGAAACTTTTTCTTCGCGTGTGTCCCTTTGCGCCGTAACCATGGAAAATCTTCATCATTTAACGGGATGCTCGGGTCAATATTCACTGTGAATGGAGCAATTTCATCAAACTTTTCATAATCTTCTGACATGTCTGTCTTGTCATCCACTCCCACGATGTTTCTCTTCCCAGAAAGAACTATGTGCCGCTTTGGCTCATCGTACGATGCATTCGCTTCCTTATCTTTTCTTTTTCTTGGCTTGGTAGACATGTCCTTCACATAGAAAACCTGTGCCACATCATTGGCTAGGACGAATGGTTCGTCTGCATACGCAAGATTGTTGAGATCCACTGTTGTCATTCCGTACTGCGGGTCTTCCGTTACCCCGCCTCGTGTCATATTGACCCATTTGCACCGAAACAAAGGGACCTTCAAACCACGTCGATAGTCAAGTTCCCATATGTCCTGTATATAACCATAATATGTTTCCTTTCCTGTCTTGGTTTCTGCATCAAAGCGGACACCACTGTTTTGGTTGGTGCTCTTCTTATCTTGGGCGATCGTGTAAAATGTATTACCATTTATCTCGTACCCTTTGAAAGTCATTATATTCGAAGATGGTAACTGGGACAGCAAGTACAGGTCATCTTCAATAGAGGTGTCATGCATGGTACGTGTCTGCAACCAGCTGGCGAAACTCCTGGTTTGTTCACGTGTAATCCAGTCATCAGACCGCTCCGGGTGTTTGGAGCGTAGCAAATTCTTGTGTTCATCCATATACGGAGCCACCAAGGCGGAATTCTGTAGAACTGTGTAGTGTGCTTCAGTGAGAGAATGTCCGTCCATACATATTATTTGTTCCCCTCCTAGCGTGCCTTTTCCATCCAGTCTGCCCTTATGCCGCGATTCAGGAACACCAATCGGCTTAAGGTCAGGAATAAAGTCAATACAAAACTCAATGACCTCCTCATTTTCATGGCCCTTGGAGATGCTTCCTTCTGGCCTAGCACGGTTATGAACATATTTCTTTAAGACTCCCATGAACCTCTCAAAGGGGAACATATTGTGTAGAAATACAGGACCCAAAACGTTAATCTCTTCGCATAGGTGAACTAGGACGTGCGTCATGATGTTGAAGAAGGATGGTGGGAACACCAACTCGAAACTGACAAGACATTGCACCAAATCATTCTCTAACCTTGGTATGATTTCTGGATCGATTACCTTCTGAGAGATTGCATTGAGAAATGCACATAGCTTCACAATGGCTAATCGAACGTTTTCCGGTAGAAGCCCCCTCAATGCAACCGGAAGCAGTTGCGTCATAATCACGTGGCAGTCATGAGACTTTAGGTTCTGGAACTTTTTCTCTGCCATGTTTATTATTCCCTTTATATTCGACGAGAAGCCAGACGGTACCTTAATACTAAGCAGGCATTCAAAGAAGATTTCCTTCTCTTCTTTGGTAAGAGCGTAGCTTGCATGACCCTGATGTATGCCGTCTTTTCCGTGCATACGTTGCTGGTCCTCCCGTGCCTCAGGTGTATCTTTTGTCTTCCCATACACGCCCAAGAAGCCAAGCAGGGTCACACAAAGATTCTTCGTCACGTGCATCACGTCGATTGCGGAGCGGACCTCTAGGTCTTTCCAATAGGGCAGGTCCCAAAATATAGATTTCTTCTTCCACATGGGTGCGCGTCCGTCAGCGTCATTCGGAACAGGTTGTCCACCAGGACCCTTTCCAAAGACCACCTTCAAATCCTTGACCATATCATGTACATCAGCACCAGTACGGTGGCGAGGCTTCGTCCGGTGATCCGCCTCACCTTTGAAATGCTTGCCTTTCTTTCTTACGGGATGCCTGCTCGGAAGAAATCGACGATGTCCCAGGTACACATTCTTCTTACAATTAGCCAAATATATACTGTCGGTATCGTCCAAACAGTGCGTGCATGCGCGGTATCCCTTGTTTGTCTGTCCTGAAAGGTTACTGAGAGCAGGCCAATCATTGATGGTCACGAACAGCAACGCCTTTAGGTCAAATTCTTCCCCCATGTGCTCATCCCACGCACGTACACCTGTTCCATTCCACAGTTGTAAGAGTTCTTCAACTAATGGCCTTAGGTACACATCAATGTCGTTGCCGGGTTGCTTAGGGCCTTGGATGAGCACTGGCATCATAATGAACTTCCGCTTCATGCACAACCAAGGAGGAAGGTTATACAAACATAGAGTCACAGGCCAGGTGCTATGGTTGCTGCTCTGCTCCCCAAAAGGATTAATGCCATCTGCGCTTAGACCAAACCATACGTTCCTTGCGTCATCTGCAAACTCCTTCCCGTACTTTCTTTCGATTTTTCTCCACTGCGACCCGTCAGCGGGTACTCTCAACTTTCCGTCTTTCTTACGGTCTTCTCTGTGCCATCGCATCGCCTTGGCATGCTCTTTGTTTTGGAACAAACGTTTCAACCGTGGTATTATAGGAGCATACCACATCACCTTGGCAGGAATCTTCTTCCTGGGGCGCTCGCCCTCGACATCACCAGGGTCATCGCGGCTGATCTTATAGCGCAATGCACCGCATACCGGGCAAGCGTTCAAATCCTCGTACTCACCGCGGTAGAGGATGCAATCATTAGGGCATGCATGTATCTTCTACACCTCTAACCCTAGAGGGCAGACAGCCTTCTTTGCTTGGTACGTACTCTCGGGCAATTCGTTGTCCTTTGGAAGCATATCCTTTATCATTACCAGCAACTTTCCAAATCTCTTGTCAGACACACCATTCTCTGCCTTCCATTGCAGCAATTCCAGTGTGGTGCCCAGCTTTTTCTTGTCACCTACGCAATTCGGGTACAACACTTTTTTGTGATCCTCTAACATGCGCTGCAACTTCTTCTTCTCCAAATCACTTGCGCAGTTTCTCTTTGCATCGGCAATGGCCCGACCTAGATCATCAACGGGCTCATCCGATGCCTCTTCTTCAGCTTCTTCCCGCATTGCCGGCTCAGCTTCTTCCCGCATTGTTGTATCATCGTATTCAGGGAACCCATGGCCAGGATAGATGTCGTCGTCCTCTTCTTCTTCATTGTCTTCCATCACAATCCCTCTTTCTCCATGCTTGGTCCAAACATTATAGTGGGGCATGAAACCGGACTCAAACAGGTGGACGTGAATGGTTCTTGACGTAGAGTAATTGCGACCATTCTTACAGCCAGCACATGGACAATGCATAAAACCATCCGCTTGCTTGTTTGCCTCAGCCGCAAGCAGAAAAGTAAGCACGCCGATTGCCAAGAAGCCAAGCAGGGTCACACAAAGATTCTTCGTCACGTGCATCACGTCGATTGCCATTAATGAACTTGGGAGAGCATCGGTCATCGTACATCCATTGCCGGCTCATCTTCAATACACAGCACCGAAAACATCAAATTAATACAATACATAAAGTTCATATATAAAGATCAGACAACACTTAAATGCAACAAACAAATAACTCTCTAGCTAAAGAATTTAAATGCAACAACAAATGCGATCAAGATCGCAACTAAGGTAACAATTGATCCAACAACATAATGATACCAAGCCTCACTATGAATGGTATATTTTCTAATCTTTCTAATCTTCCAGCGCATTTTCTCCATCTTAATCTTGTGATCATCGACGACATCGGCAACATGCAACTCCAATTCCATCTTCTCCCCCTAAATTCTTTTCAATTTTTCCTTCAAATCCTCGTTTTCTCTTTCAACTAAATTTAACCTCTCGACAATAGGGTCGGTTGGAATTTCCGGTTCAACTATCTCCTACATACAAATATCTATGTCAACTTGATGGGCATAATTTGTCATAAACACGAAATGCAATGAATAGTTTTAAAAGAGAATATACCACATCCGAATCATAATCCGGACGAGGGCCGACGGGGACGGATATCAAAACCATGGCACTATGCATAACAAACAACGTATGGGTAAGATAATTATACGAGTAACTATATATCCAAATCACACAAACATCATTTTTTTATATAAAACTTCACGAACAAGAGGCTCACCACAAGGTGGTGCCGGCGACGGGACGTTGCGAGCGATCGACGGTGGTTACGACGGAGATTTAGAAGGTACTAAGTAAACCACACCTACATATGCAAAACTAAGTGTTATTTTTGACCTCAAATTGCATATAAATCAAATACTAGCACATATATATAATTCCTCCCAAATTACTAAACTCAAAAATCAATCACTATATAAAGCATTGCACGAGCTAATCTAGCAATGAGAGATGAAAGGAAAAAGTTGCTAACCTTTGTGATCATTTGAATGGATGGAGGCCTTCAAATCTTGGGAAAAATGTGTGATGAGCTTAAGAGGAAGAGGGAAAAGAACAGAGAGGAGAGGGAGAAGGGAAAGAACAGAGCGAGCTCTGGTGGACGAAGGGTCTATGTAGGACGACCTTTAGTACCGGTTCGTAATACGACCCGGTACTAAAGGTGCTGGAGGGGCCCCGGACTGACAACATCCTGCCACCACTCACTTTAGTACCGGTTCATGGCATGAACCGGTGCTAAAGGTTTGCCACGAACCGGTACTAATGAGAGCGGCCCGGCTAGCCGTTGGAACCGGCACTAATGTACACATTAGTGCCGGCTCAAATTAAAACCGGCACTAATGTGCTTCACGTTTGATCCTTTTTCTACTAGTGAACAAAGGTCAAACATGACACAAGTATGGTCATCAATAAAGAAATTATTTCTATGAAGAAGAGCCCTAGTGTTCTATCTGTTTTGGTTCATTAACCAAAAGAAAAAATGTGCTTCAGGTGGCAGAATGTTTTCAAATCCATTTTAGCACAGGCAACACCTCAACATCATGTGTGTAGTTCAATGATTTGCTCTAAGCCAATCCGAATCATGTCCACAACATCAGGTGTGAGTAATTTAAGGGTTTGATCTAAGCAAATCCGATTCATATCCACAACCTCTAAGTTTCCTCGGCTCAAGGATTTTGTAGAATTTGCATTGGAGGTTCCTTTCTTCTCCCTTCTAATTAATTGACAATTGACAAGAAAAACATACTATGTATGTTCATCTTGGAGTCTTTTAGGATCTATCTATGAGTTTGCATACATCCCATAGTTTATTGGTCCATCTATGCATAATTAGGAATTGAATCCTCGTTTCCTTACTTGGCGGCACCAGTGTGGTCGTCACATGCACAAGACAATCGCATGTATATTAAATTATTATTTTTATAACTTTGCTTGACATTCGACGATCTTAGAAAATTTATACCAGTTGGCGTGCAAAAGGTGGATGTATATAATTTGATATGAGCAATAATGGATTTTTTTATACTTAAACAGTTAAATGCAACACATTGTTCAATAATAGTTATTCAGAAACTCAGTAAAAGTAAGATATGATTTGTATGTTTTTAATACTGATGTACTATACTGTCAGACTTACTTTTTTTTACACAATGAATTCTGTATTGTCTACATATCCTCTCTGGAATCCTTTGGACACCATGATTCGTGCATGTTACATCCTGAGCATTCTGTTGTACACTTCGTAACGAAATTGAAGAATAAAAATGGTTAGATCGATTATTTACAAAAATGGGCGTCCAAGGTTAGTATGAGGAGGAGGTATCACTCACTGTGATTATTATTGGTGATGGTGCTCGAAGCAAAATGTAAGATGTGATATCGAGGTCAATAGGAATGGAAGCAGACAGAGGAAGAAGAACCTAGGAAGGGTTTGTGCTTTGTGTGACACATATGTTTGCGTACATTGTATTCGGGTGCGTGCATTGTATCCACAAGTTTGAGTGTAAATTTTCCGCGGACTAGCTGAGATCTAGTTAATTGCACTTATATGATTACTAGTTAATTATTAGGATAAAAAGGTGATTGCCATCAACACCTTTGACCACAAGATGCTTGAATTGTCCGCTCTGCTTGGGTGTCAAGTTGGTTCACTTCCAATGCAATATCTTGGTTTGCCATTATGTTTGTCCATGCCAAGAGTTGAGGACTTCTTCCCACTCTTGAAGAGAATTGAAACAAGACTTCAAGGCTGCTCCACCTTGCTATCTTATGGGGACAAATTAACTTTGATCAAATTGGTCTTCTCCAACATGCCCATTTTCTATATGAGCACTATGGTCATTCCCATGATAGTCACTCATCAAACCAACAAATATCGTAAACGCTGCTTTTGGACTTGGGACAAGGCCTACCTGCCCAAGACTCATGGGGGGTTGGGGATCTTAGACATTGCTACTCGTAATCGGGCTCTTCTGATGAAATTTTTGCATAAATTCTTGAACAAAGCAGATACTCCATGTGTGAAAATTATTTGGGAGGTACTATACACATCAAATTCCAGGATCTAGATTGGTTGGGTACTTTTAATGGAAATCCATTTTAAAGTTGCTACCTAGCTTCAAAGCAAATACTCGGTGTCAGTCAGGCTTGGGGGATACTATTTTCTTGTGGTCACACAACTGGATGCATACCAAACTTCAAGATCATATCCCTCAATTATATTCATTTGCCATCAACAAAGATATCACCCCCTTCAACAAGCATTTGAGATTGATAACTCTGGAGCTCTGTTTCATCGACCACATTCTGTAGAAGCTCATCAACAATTCAAAGTGGTCCAAAAATATCATTCAAAACACCCAGAGGGGAGATCAAAATGAAATTTGGAGATATACTTGGACCTCTGCAACATTTTCTCTATGAATATGTATGAGTTAAATAGAGTTAAATACACTGGAAGTACCTTAACTTGTCATGTCACGCCCCAAAACATAGCAGTGACAATTTAAATGGCATCAGAGCCCAGGTTAATAATAATAATAACTTGATAAATACACACCAATGTGGGATTAATTAAGGGGTAGTATAGGTGCGTAAGGTTTTATTTCGAAAAAGGGGACTCCCCGGCCTCTGCATCAAGACGATGCATGAAGATGCTGCAGATGCAAGCAATATTGTGGCACGTGAGGCGCTTAAGTTTCTTCATCATTTTCTGAACTTTTCCTTGGTGGATCTGCACATGTATGAGTACTGGGAGGTGGTACTATCACTGGTACAGAGGGAGCAGCATCGCATGGAGATGGCGCAACTCCATCAGTACCATGAAGCTTGCAGGCGGGAGGAACTGGAAAGGCTAGAGCAGGAGCATAACGATTGTGTTTATGAAATCAAGCATGATTTTGAACTGGAGATAGAAGACAGGGATCGTTGGCTCGAGCTGGGGGAGCACAAGAACAAGAAACTGAAGCAAAAGCGTGATATGCTGGACGAGATGACAAACAAGCAAGAGAGTCAGCTTATGGAGCTAAGGGCGGAGAACAGGAGCCTGCGTGACAAGCTTCTGGCGCAGGAGAGCGAGGCAAACAGTGGTGCTTAGATATAGGACAGGAGTACTAGTTGCTAGCCTTAAATAAAATAATAGTATGGATAGTAGTACCGATGGTGATGGATGTAACCAGTGGATGGTAGTAGACTTTTGTGTAGGTATATGACTAGCTAGAACTAGCCTTTGTGACAACACTAGCACAGTTGTCAGTAGTTGATGCATGCAAGGATAGGAATAGTCGTTGGCAGCAACACATCTAGCAGCTCGGATGTGTAATTTTGGTTGTACTACTGCTATTCCCTAGTAATCATATGGACTTAGTATAAAATGGTGTGTGATCTAATATAATTAATTTTGTTTTTTTACATGCGTAGATGGCTGGTAATAATGGAGATTTTTCTGCATCACAAACCGGTGGTAGCAGAGATGCGCTAGCAGCTGTAACCGAGCAATCACTTCCAAATGAGTTGATCCTAAGCATCTTACGTCAACAGGAACAAACTCAAATGAGGCAAACTGAAATTCTGGAACATCTGGTGCAACAATCAGCTAAAGGGAAGGAACTATCTGATGGAGAAAAACAGGGTGGACTACGTGAGTTTCAACGACTTAAGCCACCTTCTTTTCTTGGTAGTGTAAACCCGTTGGAAGCTGAGGATTGGCTAACAGAAATAGAGAAAAATTTCGATGCCATGCACTGTCCTGATGAAGAGAAAGTCACGTTAGCCACATTTATGTTGCAAGGTGGGGCGTTTGATTGGTGGTCCGTGCATAAAAAGAAGTATCCTGAGGATCATGTGTTCACATGGAAGTCATTTAAAGAAGAGTTTTATAGGAAATATTTTTCGGAAAGTGTTCAAAGGAAAATGGAGTTAGCGTTTCTACAGTTAAAGCAGGATCAGAAGTCAGTCGCTGAGTATGAAATAGAATTTTCTAGACTTGCTCATTATGCTTCTGTCTATGCCCAGGACGATGAAGCTAAGGCTCGACGTTTCGCGCACGGACTTCGTCAACCAATTAAAGCACGAGTAGAGGTATTCGAACTCAAATCTTTCCGAGATGTTGGTAACAAGGCATTAACTGTAGAACAAGCATATGTGGAAGAGCAAGAGGAAGTGGAGCAACCACATAAGAAGATCAAGGTTGATCATGGAAATCAAGGGAATATATAGAGAAAAATGCAACATAATTGGCGTCCAAACAACCGCCCGATAACACAACCCAGAGGTAATAATTGTGTTATTTGTCACGGAAATCACACAGTTTTTCAGTCTGAGTATCGTTGAGGAAAGTGCTTCGGGTGTGGCAAGGAGGGACACATGATCGGCCAATGCCGCAACTCACCGAATCAGATTGTGCCAAAACCCATCACTCCTAAGTTTTTACCTGCACCTCAAGCTCCACTTTATTTACCTGCACCCCCTCACTAGTAGAAAACAGGGCTTTGGTCCAAGCTGGGTCAGCCCATTAGTCCCGGTTCAGTGGTCCCGGTTCATGAGCCCAGGGGGCCGGCCGGGCCACGTGGGCCATTGGTCCCGGTTCATTTGGACCTTTTGGGCCCGGTTGGTGGGATGAACCGGGACCAATGGGCCTCGCTCCTGGCCCACCACCATTGGTCCCGGTTGGTGGCTTGAACCAGGACCAAAGGCTCCCCTTTAGTCCCGGCCCATGTCACCAACCGGGACCAATGAGGTGCCTATATATACCCCTCGCTCGCGAGCAGAGCACCCCAGTGCTCTGTTTTTCTCTGACCGAGGGGGAGAGGGCTTGGTGGTGCTCTAGCTCACCTCCTATGCACACAAGATGTTCGATGGAATTCCCGAGCCACACTACTTAAGCTTTCTCCTCTCCAAGCTCGACCTCCAAGCTCCATTTTCCATAATATTTGTCTAGGTTTAGCGGTCCGTCACGCCCGGTTCGTCTTCACCGCCGTCGATCACCCGCGCCGAGCTCATCGTCGGCACCACCGTGGTGAGCCTCTTGTTCTTATCTTCTTTCTGAAAGAAAAAATATTCTTACTTGTATGTTTACATAGATACTTGTATTATTTTCTTACTTTTATTATTGCATCTTATATAGTGCGATGGTTTTGGTATCCGCCCCCGTCGGCCCTCGTCCTGTCTATGATTCGGATGTGGTATATATATTATCTTTATAACTATTGGTTCATTTATTGTTTATGAAAATTATGCCGACCAAACATAGATTTTATTTATGTAGGATGTATATGAATCGGAAATGCCAACCGACCCTATTGTCGAGAGGTTAAATTTAGTTGAAGAAGAAAACAATTTGTTGAAGGAAAAAATAAAAAAAAAATGAGGAGGAGAAGATGATATTGGAGTTGCATGTTGCAGATGTCGTCGATGATCACAAGATCAAGATGGATGCAATGCGCTTGAAGATTAGAAAGATTAGAAAATATGCCATTCATACCGAGGCTTGGTATCATTATGCCGTTGGATCAATTGTTACCTTGGTTGCGATTATGATCACATTTGTTTTCACATTGAAATGTTTTACATAGTTTCAATGTATGGTTTAATTAATTAGATGCTCTGGAGAGCTATATGTTGTTAGATGAGAACTATGTATGCACTTTGGTTTTAATGTGATGATGAACTTCTATTAATTTGGACACTTAATTATATATAATGCACACAGATGAACCGACAATGGATGTACGGTGACAGACACACCTGCGAGTACATTAAGGGCGTGCATGAGTTTCTCGATGCGGCTGAGGCAAACAAGCAGAATGGTTTTATGTGTTGTCCATGCACTGAATGTGGGAATACGAGGTCTTACTCTAACCGGAAAATCCTTCACTCCCACCTGCTTTACAAGGGTTTCATGCCACACTATAATGTTTGGACGAGGCACGAGAAATAGGGGTTATGATGGAAGACGGCGAAGAAGAAGAGTACGATGACAACTATGTGCCCCCTGAATACGGTGATGCTGCAACGGGGGGAGCTGGTGAAGATCAAGAGGAACCAGACGATGTGCCCAATGATGCTGCAACGGGTGAAGCTGCTGAAGATCAAGAGGAACCAGACGATGTGCCCGATGATGATGATCTCCGCCGGGTCATTGTCGATGCAAGGACGCAATGCAAAAGTCAAAAGGAGAAGCTGAAATTCGATCGCATGTTAGAGGATCACAAAAAAGGGTTATACCCCAATTGCGAAGATGGCAACACAAAGCTCGGTACCGTACTGGAATTGCTGCAGTGGAAGGCAGAGAATGCTGTGGCTGACAAAGGATTTGAGAAGCTACTAAAAATATTGAAGAAGAAGCTTCCAAAGGATAACAAATTGCCCGACAGTACATACGCAGAAAAGAAGGTCGTATGCCCTCTAGGACTGGAGGTGGAGAAGATACATGCATGCCCTAATGACTGCATCCTCTACCGCGGTGCATACAAGGATCTGAACGCATGCCCGGTATGTGGTGCGTTGCGGTATAAGATCATACGAGATGACCCTGGTGATGTTGACGGCGAGCCCCCCAGGAAGAGGGTTCCTGCGAAGGTGATGTGGTATGCTCCTATAATACCACGGTTGAAACGTCTGTTCAGAAACGAAGAGCATGCCAAGTTGATGCGATGGCACAGTGAGAACCGAAAGAAAGATGGGAAGTTGAGAGCACCCGCTGACGGGTCGCAGTGGAGAAAAATTGAGAGAAAGTACTGGGATGAGTTTGCAAAGGATCCAAGGAATGTATGGTTTGCTTTAAGCGCGGATGGCATTAATCCTTTCGGGGAGCAGAGCAGCAATCACAGCACCTGGCCCGTGACTCTATGTATGTATAACCTTCCTCCTTGGATGTGCATGAAGCGGAAGTTCATTATGATGCCAGTTCTCATCCAAGGCCCTAAGCAACCCGGCAATGAAATTGATGTGTACCTAAGGCCATTAGTTGAAGAACTTTTAGAGCTGTGGAATGGAAATGGTGTACGTACGTGGGATGAGCACAGACAGGAGGAATTTAACCTTAAGGCGTTGCTGTTCGTGACCATCAACGATTGGCCCGCTCTCAGTAACCTTTCAGGACAGACAAACAAAGGATACCACGCATGCACGCACTGTTTAGATGACACTGAAAGTATATACCTGGACAAATGCAGGAAGAATGTGTACCTGGGCCATCGTCGATTTCTTCCGACCAACCATCACTGTCAAAAGAAAGGCAAGCATTTCAAAGGCGAGGCAGATCACCGGAAGAAGCCCGCCATGCGTACCGGTGATCATGTACTTGCTATGGTCAATGATTTACACTACATAATCTTTAGAAAGGGTCCCAGGGGACTAGCTGTTCCGAATGACGCTGAGGGACACGCACCCATGTGGAAGAAGAAATCTATATTTTGGGACCTACCCTACTGGAAAGACCTAGAGGTCCGCTCTTTAATCGACGTGATGCACGTGACGGAGAACCTTTGCGTGAACCTGCTAGGCTTCTTGGGCGTGTATGGGAAGACAAAAGATACACCTGAGGCACAGGAGGACCTGCAACGTTTGCACGAAAAAGACGGCATGCCTCCGAAGCAGTATAAAGGTCCTGCCAGCTACGCTCTTACGAAAGAAGAGAAAGAAATCTTCTTTGAATGCCTGCTCAGTATGAAGGTCACGACTGGCTTCTCGTCGAATATAAAGGGAATAATAAATATGCCAGAGAAAAAGTTTCAGAACCTAAAGTCTCATGACTGCCACGTGATTATGACGCAACTGCTTCCGGTTGCATTGAGGGGGCTTCTACCGGAAAACGTCCGATTAGCCATTGTGAAGCTATGTGCATTCCTCAATGCAATCTCTCAGAAGGTGATTGATCCAGAAATCGTACCAAGGCTAAGGAGTGATGTGGCGCAATGTCTTGTCAGTTTTGAGCTGGTGTTCCCACCATCCTTCTTCAATATCATGATGCACGTCCTAGTTCATCTAGTCGACGAGATTGTCATCCTGGGGCCCGTATTTCTACACAATATGTTCCCCTTTGAGAGGTTCATGGGAGTCCTAAAGAAATATGTCCGTAACCGCGCTAGGCCAGAAGGAAGCATCTCCATGGGCCATCAAACAGAGGATGTTATCGGGTTTTCTGTTGACTTCATTCCTGGCCTTAACAAGATAGGTCTCCCTAAATCGCGGTATGAGGGGAGACTGACTGGAAAAGGCACTCTTGGAAGAGACTCAATAATATGTAGGGATGGATATTCTTGGTCTCAAGCACACTACACAGTTCTACAGAACTCTACCTTGGTGACCCCGTATGTCGATGAACACAAGAACAGTCTGCGCTCCAAACACCCGGAGCAGTGCGACGACTGGATTACATGTGAACACATCAGGACTTTCAGCAGTTGGTTGGAAACACGTCTCAGAGGTGACAACACTGTTTGTGATGAGTTGTACTTGTTGTCCAGGGGACCATCTTTGACTGTATTGACTTACAAAGGATACGAGATAAATGGGAATACATTTTACACGATCGCCCAAGATCAAAAGAGCACCAACCAAAACAGCTGTGTCCGCTTTGATGCAGCAGCCGAGAGCGGAAAGGATACATATTATGGTTACATAGTGGACATATGGGAACTTGACTACGGACCTGATTTTAAGGTCCCTTTGTTTAAGTGCAAATGGGTCAATCTGTTAGGCGGCGGGGTACAGGTAGACCCATAGTACGGAATGACAACAGTGGATCTGAAAAATCTTGGGTACACTGACGAACCGTTCGTCCTAGCCAATGATGTGGCACAGGTTATCTATGTGAAGGACATGTCTACCAAACCGAGAAAAAGAAAAGATAAGGAAGCGAATACATCATATGATGAGCCAAAGCGCCACATAGTTTTCTTCAGTAAAAAGGGATATCCTTGGGATGGGAGGGCAGGACAGAACATGTCTGAAGATTATAAAAAGTTTCATGAAATTGCCTCCCTTCAATTGTCAAGGCTGACCGCATATTGCATCCTGATAAACGATTGAAGATTATCCAATGGTTACGGCGCAATAAGCAAATGACACGAGCGAAGAAAAATGAAGACTTTCTCCAAAACTTTGTAACACACGAACATGCTCCATTTCTTTGCTACATGCCACAGCTATTGGGTGAAATATGTACATCCACTTCCAACTTTTATACAGACGAATGCTGTCATGTTATACTGGTTCGGCACCTCGTATTTTCATCTTAGGCCAGTGCCAAATTTCAAACTTTGCACTTTCTAAACTAATGGCACTAACAGAACTTTCATTTTCATCTATGTCATTTTAGTAAGTTAATCACAAACTTGTGATTCACACATTTTCAAAGAATTCAAATTTTACTATTCAAATTTGAAAACTAATGGCACTAACAGAAAGTTCATAATTTTTCTAAAACTAATGGCACTAACAGAAAGTTTATAATTTTGCTAACCTAAAAGCAAACAGAATTAAAAATTAAAGCAAAAAACAAAAGAAAATAAATAATGCAAAAAAACAAATCAAAAAAACAGGGAAAAACTATTTTTATAGTAAAGTTAATCACAAAATAAAATAAATAAAGCAACAAGGAAAACAAAAAACTAAAAAAGTGTTTTCAAATTTGAAAGCTAATGGCACTAACAGAAAGTGTATAATTTTTCTAAAACTAATGGCACTAACAGAAAGTTTATAATTTTGCTAACCTAAAAGCAAACAGAATTAAAAATTAAAGCAAAAAACAAAAGAAAATAAATAAAGCAAAAAACAAATCAAAAAAACAGGAAAAACTATTTTTATAGTAAAGTTAATCACAAAATAAAATAAATAAAGCAACAAAGAAAACAAAAAACTAAAAAAGTGTTTTCAAATTTGAAAATTAATGGCACTAACAGAAAGTTTATAATTTTTGTAAAACTAATGGTACTAACAGAAAGTTTATAATTTTGCTAACCTAAAAGCATCAGAATTAAAAATTAAAGCAAAAAACAAAATAAAATAAATAATGCAAAAGACAAATCAAAAAAACAGGAAAAAACTATTTTTATAGTAAAGTTAATCACAAAATAAAATAAATAAAGCAACAAAGAAAACAAAAAAACTAAAAAATTATTTTCAAATTTGAAAACTAATGGCATTAACAAAAATTTTATAATTTTTCTAAAACTAAAAGCATAAAGAATTAAAAAATAAAGCAAAAAACAAAAGAAAATAAATAAAGCAACAAAAAAACAAAAAAATGCCACCTACTGGGCCACCACGGCCTGAATACGACTAGAAACCCTACCATGGGCCAGGATTCAGGCCCGTAGCGGGCCCAGTAGGCCCACAGGCATTGCAGTGACAGATTAGCCCTGAAAGCCTGCAATTGAGAGGAGCTCGGGAGGGTGGGCGCATCAGCGCTTATAAACCACTCCCGAGCCCTCTCAACTAGCGAGGAAGCAAGAGAAGCCCTGTCATGTTTGAATAATAATTGCCATGTTGTAAATATTTGTAGAAACTATGGACACCGCCCTAGGCGAAGCAAAAGAAGCGTTGTTGAGGGACATAATCGCAGAAGGAAGTGATGCCGTCTCGTTGTTTCTCAACGAAACCGATGGTCTGGAAGGAGAGGGTGAACAAGCTGGCTACGGTGACCTAATGCCGATGCAAGAAGAAGAACATGAGGACGGCTCCGGTGACCCAATGCCGGTGCAAGAAGGAGACCGTGATGACGGCTCCGGTGATCGAACCGAGTCCGGCCAGGTATATATATTAGTTAAGCCTATGCTGACTAGCTGATTGATGCATTCATTGTTTTGGTATGTACACATATTAATTAAGTCTTTGTTCTTTTTTCTAGCCCTCCGGATCGAGCACAACTTCGGTAAAGAGACGAGGCCTGAAGAAAAAGTTGAGCTCGGATGAAAAGTTTGAGATCATAGCAATCGCGCCCGACGGCCAACCAATTGAACCCCTCCGAACAAAGAGCGCATTTGTTGCTCAGTGCGGGGTTCTGGTTAGGGACAAGATCCCGATAAGCATCCAGCAATGGTTTAAGCCGGATACAGAAGACCCTGAGGTGTCTCATGTCAATGATATGTAGAAAAATGATCTTTGGACTGAGCTGAAGTCAAATTCCACCCTACCGCCAGAGGATAATCCAGAGAACCCAGTTAAAGAGAAATTAATCAAGTCTTTTGCTCTTAAGAGGATGGCAGAACTATTCAGGAGGTGGAAGAAAGAGCTGAATAAGTTTGTCGAAAATAATGAGACACCAGAATTCAACGGCAGATATGAGAAGATCAGAGATCACTGGCCCGCATTTGTGGCCCACAAGACATCGGAAAAGAGTAAGAAGATGTCGGCGACAAACAAGCAAAATGCCGCAAAGAAGATGCTTTACCATCGCATGGGGTCAGGTGGCTTCCTCGTAGCCCGGCCTAAGTGGGCCAAGACTGAGAATGATCTGGTTGATAAAGGGATCGAACCAGAGACAATTAGCTAGCCAGACCATTGCCGGACTTGGTTCTTCGGGGCTGGCGGAACCTTGGACCCTGTAACAGGGAAGTGCATTTGGACGAACAATCAAATGGACATACCAGTCAGGAAGCTTAAGCAGTATATCGAAGCAGCGCAACAAGGGAAGTTCTTTCCAGACAGAGAGAACGACGAGCTCACAATGGACCTCAGGAATCCTGAGCACCCTGGACGGACACGAGGCACGCCAGGCTCCATTCCGTGGAAGGTTGGGTTTCCGGACGCAGGCGGTTACAAATCCCATGAGAGTAGGAAAAAAGAGCAACAGACCCAAATGCAGGCGCCGCAAGCAAGGGTAGACGCGATAGAGGAACAAGAAGCAAATCGCAGCAAACGTACTGCCAAAGCCTCCCCCGAAGCTACCCCGCCATCTCAGCGCAGAAGCAGCATGGCTTCCATCGAGCTGCTTCAGCCGGAGCATGCCTTGATGGCTCCTGCCAGCTATCCCGTGGATGCTATCACGGAGTCTCAAAATTGCCACCTTATGACGCAATGGATGAATTTGAAGGTCAAGGTGGCTGTTGGCTCTGTTTATCCTACTGAACCCGGTGCAACTTTTCACTGCCGGCTGATTCCAGAAGGATATGCTAGGGTGATGGTGGATGAAATAACGGAGGGATTTGAGGACCTCCAGCTTGACCACCCTACCGGTGAAGGGGAGACTCGGCTAGGGTCTGCTCTGAAGACTCCATGCCTATGGCGGAAGGAGCTCATCAACCTTCCGAACTGGACGCCTCCGCCTCCTCCTCCTCCTCCGGCGAGTCAGGGCACTCCGCCTCCTCCACCGCCTCCTCCTCCGGTGAGTGACGATAAGGGCCCTCGGTCGGCTCCTTCTCCGGCGCGTGGCGGCACTCCGCCTCCTTCTCCGCCTGCGCCGACGCGCCCGAGCAGCCAGCCTCCTCCTTCTCCGCCTCGTCAGCAAGGGCGGAAGAGACCTGCCGCCGCTCCAGCTGCTCTGGCGCGTCGTAGTCCTTCTCCTCCGCCTCGTAAGCAAGTAAAGAAGACAACCACTCCGTATGCTCGGTCGGCGTCTAGCAGTACAACCAGAGGCCGGAGGACATACAGATTCGGTCCTTCTCTGAAGACTCCAGAGAAGTTACCATATGAGAGGACCCCAGAGGAGAATGCCGAGATCGCGCGAACCGAAGTGGATGACTGGTTTCAAGGGTCGAGAGCAAAGAGACATCCACCTCCGGAGGAGAAGGTAGATCCGGTGAAAGTGAAGCGCACTCTGGCTGCCCTGGCAAAACCACCCAAGTCTCCGCCGAAAGGCAACTATGAGCGCATTATTGCAAAGACATGGGCCGAAGCGGAGCGGTCGGGAAGTATAGTCAGTGATCAAAGGCTGAAAGAACGACGAGCAGCTGGGAAACAAATTGCCCAGCTCGGCGAACAAGCGAAGCAATCGTGCCCCCCCTCAAGGTGCCTAGCGACATCGTCGATCCGAGGATGGTGCCCGGTTATGGCAATGTTGACGATTACCTGCCTGACGATGTACATTATGATACCATGGAGGTGCAGATACATAGATACGAGTACGGGAAGCCTCTCGTCAAAGATGAAAAATCTTTAACAACGATGATGCGAAGATTACATGATTGGTACTTGAAAATCTGCAGAGAGTCTGGGGGGAGGAGTACTTTGTATGCGAGAGTTAAACCGGAGCATGACCTCGTCGGAATTGAACTGTTGCCTATTCCATTTGAGGAGTTCTATCAGTTTTTCAATCACTTGGCCCTCGATAAAACAACGATGACCTGCTACTGTCTGTAAGTACTACTACTTCTGTCATTAAGTCTCTCTATATAGCTCATCTCTTTCATTGCATGTATTTATAATTATCCTCACTATATTATGCAGAATGAAGATCGCCGAATTGAAGAAAAGACAAATCGGTGATATTGGGTTCGTTAACACATATCTCATAGATGCAACTGAGGTTCAACATCGTCCCGGAGATACCGAGGCCAACTTGCTACGATCATTCAAAAAAAATGAAAACAAAGATATAATACTCTTTCCTTACAACTTCAAGTGAGTGTTACTGTCTTGTGCATATTCGGTTTCCCTTATATATTAGTCCAGGTTATAGTAATGTAACTGATGAGTTATGCATGCGTGTGCAGTTTCCAGTATATTCTCCTAGAGATTAGGCTTGAGCAGGTAGTAGTAACCGTCTTGGACTCTAAACGAAAAGATCCCCAGGAGTATGCGTACATGATTGAAATCCTCAAGAAGTAAGTTAAATCGATCATTATCCACCATATCAGCAACTTTGTTCATTTCCTGATATCAAGTAATTGTTTTCTTTGTCCGGCAGGGTTTGGAGAAAATTCACCAGAACAGTTCCGGGACTGCCGAAGGAGCTAGAATTTAGACACCCGAAAGTAAGTACTATAGTAGCATGTTCCGCGCATCTCCTAGTGATTCAAGCGCTAGTTTCATCAATACCATTTAGTATTCTTGCTTATCTGTTTGATTGACCTCTATTTCTTGTAAAGTGGTTGTGGCAGGAAAAAGGGAATGATTTCTGTGGATACTACGTCTGCGAGTCCATCCGCCACACGACCTGTGAGCGGGGCGGGTACTCTGACGAACAATATGAAGTACGTAAATAACAACATTCACAATTTTATTTTATTACCATAATTTATATTGAGTTTCATTCATTCATATATATATGTATTGACCCCCTTCTTCAAATTAGATGTTTCAGAAGCGGGATGAACTCCTAGCACCAGCTCGCATGCGAGCAATTCAAGAGGAATTGGCGGCATTCTTTCTTGACCAAGTGATCGCTGAAGACGGAGAATACTATGTGGACCATGAGTCCGTATGATTATATTTGTAAGAGATAATTATTGTATATATGTAGCCGGTAGTGTCGGATAGATATACGAGAACTTGTTGTTCGACCAATCTCTCAGAGAAGGAGAGGTGGTCGATATCACTTCTCTCTGTATGCATATATGTTCATGACGATCTTCTATTTCCTTCGTTTGCTTACTAGCTAACTAGCGTGTCTAGTCCTCTCTATACGTATGTATAGTACGTAGCGTCGACCAAGCACGGACGTAAGAGAGGACACTTCTCTCTATTAATTTTAGCTAGCTAACACAATATATGAAACACCTAAATTAACCCCAACCCCCCCCCCTTTCAAAAAAAACAAAAACCCCAGCCACAGAAATGCTGACGCGTGGATGCCTATTGGTCCCGGTTGGTGCCACCAACCGGGACCAAAGGGTCTCCTGCCTGGGCTCTGCGCACTGCCCACGTGGAGGCCCATCAGTCCCGGTTCTGGATTGAACCGGGACTAAAGGTACAGGGCATTAGTACCGACACTTTAGTCCCGGTTCAGGAACCGGGACTAAAGGCCCTTACGAACCGGGACTATAGGCCCTTTTTCTACCAGTGCACTATTTTCGATGGCGTGGTGCCTGGTAAGTCGGCATATCCAGTTGGTAACATAGGTCTACGTTGACCTTTGAAGTGGTCAAGATCCACAGCCCGTATCACGCTCTGTTTGGACGACTGGCTTATGCCAAGTTCATGGCTCGGCCGTGTTATGTGTATCTGCAGCTCAGGATGCCGGGTCACAAAGGAACCATTATAGTGCATGGGAGTCATAAGATAGCTCTGGAATGTGAAGAAGGGGATGAGGCTTACACTGAGTCGGTTTGTGCAACGAAGGAGTTAAAATTTTACAAGGAAAATGTTGACCAGGCAGATATGACATCTTTGAAAAAGCCAACAACCGAGCATGATCCGGTTGTAAAATTTAAATCAGTAGATGATACCAAGATGGTTGATTTTGTTCCTGGCGACTCATCCAAGCAGTTCAGCATCAGTGCTAATCTGGATCCGAAATAGGAAAGCGCGCTCATCGAGTTCATCTATGAGAACCGGGACATCTTTGCATGGAATCCTTCAGACATGCCGGGTGTACCGAGAGAACTCGCTGAGCACACTCTTAACATTGATCCAAAGTTTAAACCGGTCAAATGGTCCCTTCGCCGTTTTAATGAGGATAGACGGAAGGCCATCAGAGAGGAGGTAGCCCGGCTCTTGGCAGTTGGGTTTATCATTGAAGTTTTTCATCCTGAGTGGTTGGCTAACCCGGTGTTGGTACTTAATAAGAACGACACTTGGCGTATGTGTGTGGACTACACAGATTTAAATAAGGCTTGTCCGGCTGATCCTTTTGCTCTCCCTCGTATTGATTAGATTATTGATGCTACGGCGAGTTGTGAGCATTTGAGTTTTCTGGATGCTTATTCTGGTTATCATCAGATCAAGATGGCAGTTAAGGACTAGGATAAGACAACTTTCATAACTCCATTTGGAGCCTTCTGCTATGTGTTTATGCCTTTTGGGCTCAAGAGTGCCCAGGCGACTTATCAGAGATGTGTGCAAAATTGCCTTCATAATCAAATTGGGCATAATGTTCATTCTTATTTGGATGACATTGTGGTAAAATCCAGAGAGACACTACTAGGAAAAGGCCTACTAATGGCGCACCAGTTTTGCCTACTAATGGTGCATCACTGGTGCGCCATTAGTATCACGCCACTAGTATTTTTACTAATGGCGCACCACTGGTGCGCCATTAGTATCTGGTATACTAATGGCGCACCACCCAGTGCGCCATTAGTATATAACACCATGCGCCATTAATATGCCTCCGAGGGGCCATATTTAACCATGTGCTTTGGCACACTAATGGCGCACTATGGATAGATGCGCCATTAGTATACTTGGCATACTAATGGCGCACTCTGTCTTGTTGCGCCATTAGTATCCTTTGGCATACTAATGGCGCACCTTGTGGTGATGCGCCATTAGTATGAATATTTGTTTTTTTTTTACTTCTCTGATTTTTCCACAGGTTACAAAATATATTATTTGACAGAATATAGACAGTAGCACACAGCAACAGCAGATTCATCAAATACAATAGAAGATTAGTCTCCGAATACAATTCATCATATTAGTCTCCGAATTCAAAAGACCGAACAAAGATAAAACATTACAAGTCTCGAGACCGCGAGTATCGAGTTTGTCTTCACATTACAAGTCGATATCAATCATCTAAACTACCATGACATAGAAGAGAGTTGCGGTCATCATGATGAGCATCATCGCGATCAAACTGGTCTTCATCCGGTTCCTCCAACGCTCCCTCCTCTCTCCCGCTAGATAGCGGGCGTATCTAGATTCGGCCTCCGCCCTAGTGGTGTACCCTTTGTAACTGGTACCGCTGAAACGGTGAACCTATCTCCGACACTCCTCCCAGTCGTCGTAGACTCCGGGAACCTTACCCTTGTACACGACATACGACGGCATCTCTATGCACAAGCCAAACAACAGACAATACATACATAAGCAATATATAAGTATGTAACAAAAGGATCGGAAGTGAAAAGCAAGACATTAATAGCACGATTCATGGTCCTACTAATAAATAGAATCGATTACATCTCAGTTGAACGACTGTCCAAACCAAAGAGACATACAATTCATTAAAGTTTAATTACAACATGAGCCAATCAATGTTTTAGAACTACACATCACTACTTTCGACTCGCCTCATGGACAGGAGCGTGGATGAAGCCGCCGTCTGTCGTGATGGTCATGAAATCGCGGGCGTTGTCAGCCTGCATTTGTAGCATTCCGTCTATCTCAATGTTGGACGGTTGATATCTAAGGAAGAACTGCCCCGAGGTATGAAGGACATCTTGATGGATGATGTCCGCAAACTCCGACTGCATGCGAAAGAATTCTTGTCTGATGTCCGCGTCCTGGATTGCCGACGGCTTGCGGCCCAATCTTTAAGATTATTTGGTAGCAGAAGGTGATGATGGTCCCTTACGATCGCCCGCATGTGATGGAGGGCGTAGTAGGCATCCTTCTGACCGCCAGGCGGCTGCTTGACGCAGCAGAACATCGTATTGTGGGCGAACACATGCTTGCCGTACTTACAAATTGCCCTGATGAAGGTGCCTCCAGATTTGGTGTAGCCAGGGAGAACATCATCAAGAACTTTCTTGATATTTGTGTAGTCTATCTTGGAGTTACGGTTCGGGTCGAAATACGTGGCCATGGAATATTTCGGGCTTAAGAAGATGAATGTGCAATGTGTGTCACTGCACAGAACACGGAATGTTAGAAAAAAAGAATGATCGAAATCTAAGAAATCATATGTTACGGGGCGGTTAAGGGATGACTTACTCAGGAAAGTAAGGAACAAGGAAGTTATCCTTATTTGGGTTTGCCAGAATGACGTCTTCGAGGTGTGAACTCGCGACTTGGCGGTCCCCAGCGCTGCTCAAGAGCTTGGCACGCATGTAGAAGGGGTCGACGATCACGATGTCCGGGGTTTTGTCTCTAATGATCCGCATCTCCATACTCAGCGAACACAACCGAATGAAGGTGTAGTGCAGCGGATGAAGGTTGAACATAGAAAAGATGTCATCAAACCGCAGGACGATCGTACCCTCGATGGCGCCATCCACAAAGCCCTTGCCCTCTGGCACCTTGGCCACGAAAACCGGGTATGCCACATTATTCTCTCTGAGACGCCGCTTGTCCAAAGAAAGAACACTGTCGTGCAGACTCCGCATAGCACCGGTTGCAGCATTGAGCATATTTGTGGGTAGCATCACCCTACCTGCCACATGCACCCTCCTCGAGATATCCTTAGGTGAAGGTGGGCCGTCCTGAGCACGGATCATACTCGGTGTCGGCTGGCTCGCACCAGCGGCCTATTTAGTCGGCCGTTTCCGGCCCTTCTTCTTGATCTGCTATAATGGGACCGAGTTCTGCTCACAGACCGCCTTCTTGAGCGTGTTGGGGCAGATAATATTTGGCACCTCCACTATCTGAGGCTCGGTGAAGGTGGCAGCTGGAGGCGTCTCCAGAGAACTGAATGCCAGACGACGCCTATTGCAATTGGGTTTCTCCGCCGTACCAGCTAGATTGCGGTCGTCTTGTTTGGGTTCTTGAGAAGGAGGCCCGCAGAACTCGTCACCATACCCATGTTCGGCAAAGTACTTATCAACGTTGGTAAATGTACCATCGTCGTTGTCGTTGTTGTCTGGATCCTGTCCCATATGCATGTCCGAATCCTGTGCCACAGGGATGTCCGGCATGTCCGGTAGCGTTGCGGCGTTCTTGCCATGGCTTGGCACCGGCACGACTGGCGGTCTTGTTTGTGGGGTGGTGTCCCCCGCCCCCAAACGAATCTGGCTCTTCGGCCAAAGCAGGGGCCAGCTTACGCAGGCGCTGAGGGTCATCTCATCTTCTTCGTCGGCCCCAGCGGGTCGAATCGGAGGTAACAGCTCGTCGCAGCCTGGCAGCACCCGAACCACTTCAACCCTATACATTGTGGGTGGCATCGGATTACCATGGAACACGGGGTTACCCGGTTGAACGATTCTGCCCTTGGCGACATCGACCAACTCGCCGCCCACGAAGTGCAGGAGAGTGCAAGGAACGTTGGCGGCGCCCTGCGAAAACATGTAGGGCGTCAGGGATGCCCAGTCAAAGGCAAGGAGATGAAGTCCTTGGTCGAGAGGCTTAGTTACCGTGATGCCGTCGAGCTCGGCTAATGTCGAGGCACCGCCAACGGCGGGCGTGCAACTGACGGAGGGGCCGCTTGCTGGCGAGGTGCCGGCCGGCGTACACCCGGGTGCATTAAGCTCCAATGCCGGCGTCGGAGACACCAATGGCGCCGCCGCCGGAGACACCAATGGCGCCGCCATCATAGACACCAATACCGCCGCCGCCGGAGACACTAATGGCGCCGCCTGCGCGTTGTGTGAGTTGCTGGCCATTAAGCTGGGAATCGGGGGCGGCCCCTGTTGGCCACCCGCAATCCACGTCGTTATCCCATGAATCAAGGTAGGCATAATGCCGGTAAGCGTCGATCCTAGTTGTTGTTGCACTTGCTCTTGGACCATCTCCGGAATCCGCGCCACTTGCGCCTTGAGTGCTTCAACCTCGCGCGACTGGCTTTCCGAGCTGGTCTTTTTCTCCTTTCGCGTATGATGACCATTTTGTGGACAAGCCTTTGCCGGCCACATGACCAGCTGACATCGGCTTATTGAGCTTATCCCTGTTTTTCATTACGTTCAATGCCCTATTCAAAGGGGTGTCGAAAGGGGAGCTCTGAGACGACCCCGCGCTACTGCTTTCTTTGTCCTGCGGAAGGAATGTGAACCATTTAGAAATATTGGGGATTAATTAGAATGCAACCATATGGAGCTAATTACGTGGGGGTGTATTCCTTACCAGAACAAGCTCAAGCTCCTTGGTCTTCGGATCCGTGGTAAGCTCCTTTGTTACCGGGTCCTCCTTGTACCGGGCCCTGAGAAAGTTCCTGGTCTGCTTGTCACTGTATTTCTCGAAGCAGGGCGGTAGGCCTTGCTCGGCACGCTCCGCGTCCTCCTTGTCCCATACAGGCTCCGCCACTCTGTAACCGCCGGGACCGAGTTGGTGGACCCCTATGTTCAACTGCCGCATTTCTTTCCCCCACTGACTTGATTCGGAGGTTGCGGGGCTCTCGCACTTGATCTTGAACTCCTTGTAGTCATCTTCGCTCATCAAAGGATATTTCGCCTTGATCTTCTCATAACTATCACCTTTGTCAATCATTGCCTTCACCGTGCTTTTCCAAGTAGACAGGGCCGTGCTCATCGTCGTGAGGGCGGCACCGTTCACTTTATTACCCGAGAGGCATGTGTTTGCGAACTCAGCGGGGAACTTGTATCGTTCCTGCAGCTTCGTGAAGAGGAGGCTGTGCAAATTCCCTCGGTCCTTATGCCTTAGGTTCTCGGTGTTGATCGAGGCGGTGCTCCGGAGAATGCACCCGAGCTGAATCGAGTACCCCTTGACTACGTGTTTGGGCGTCGTCGGATGCCCGTCGGAGTTCACTTCAGTAAATTCCTCCCTGACGGTGCCGAGCACGTTCGGGCGCCGGTCCTTCCATTGCCTCTGCGGTAGGCTGCCATCTGTGCATGCGCCGCCATCATCGGTGGTGGCATCCGCGGTGCCATCATCAGTGGTGTCATCCCCGACGCCACTAGGGGTTGTGTAGTCAGGATCGGTGTCTTCCGCGGCGTCCTCATAGCGGTGAGGTTCTTCCTCCAACTCCTGGGACAGCTCCCAGAATTGCTTGCCGCCCGAACCGCCGGCCTCATCGTTGTGGGCCATGTTTCGCTCTAAATAGGAAAAAAGTTTGGTCAAAAGTTGGTTATTGTCAAGGAACAAGATCATGGTCTCATCATTTAGGGTTTGTCGACACCGAGGCATCCTAAAAGCTAAGCTTTTATCATTTAGGCTTTGTCGACGCCGAGGCACCCTAAAAGCCTAAGCGTACATCATTTAGGTTCTCATCGACACCGAGGCACCCTAAAAGCCAAGGTTTCATCATTTAGGGTTTGTCGACGCCGAGGCACCCTAAATGCTAAGTTTTCATCATTTAGGGTTTATCGATGCCGAGGCACCCTAGGTTGGGCCTAATCACTTGGCACTAATCAGTTGGCTCTATTGCCACCTATGTTGGGTTTATCATCTAGGGTTTATCGATGCTGAGGAGAATTTCTAAGTTGGGCCTAATCACTTGGCTCTATTGCCACCTATGGTTTAATGCAGCAAGAATAAAGGGGCAGTTGATCCTACTTAATTAAGTACTAAGATACCTCGACCCATGCATTAGTAGCAAGTACCTCATATGTCCGATTTTTAGCAAAGTCATGCTAAAATTCACGGAAAATTTCAGCATGACCTTTGCTGAAAATAGGACATATGGAGTACCCGAATTTGCCAGAACGGAAGTTAATCGACATTCCGACAAATTCAAGGGCCTCTCGGGGTACCTGCAAAATCATCACGACACGAAGGGCCTCTCAAGGGCCTCAAGCAGCAGCGGCGTCTCCCAGGACCCCATTTTTTGCTAAATTTCTTTGAGCAACAATCAGAGCAGAAAATTCAGCATATTTCTATACAATTTTTTGGTATATATCAGGTTTTGGCTGCATTTGCAAATGCATTCCATGTACTGCAACCCTCGAGAATTCCTAGCATGAGGTTTGTCCATCACTTTTGGCTCACTTATTAATCTACTCATCCTATGTCAATATCCACATGCTATGTCATCTGATGTTCCTGAATCATTGTAGTTTAGGCACCATACAAGATTGTTAGTTCAATGTGCTTTATATCCTAGTTATACTACTGCAGGAAAGGAGGATCATCATACACATATATATGTATAGCAATTGACAGGAGCTTCATCATTTTTAGTAACAACAATACATATATAGCAATTGGAAGCAAACAGATGTACACATAAGATAGAAATGTAGTGCTGAAAGTTTAATGCTTACAAAAGACTTGCTGAAATAGTGAAAAATATGGAGTCACCAAGCTGGCTAAGAAACTCCCAAAGTCCACTAGCAAATCCAAGATCTAATCCTGTTACACACATCATAACAATTTAAGATAATTAGGATAAGGATAGTAGGAAATGAAAAAGAAAGAGCTCAAAAAACAATCACAACAGAAAAATAATAAAAACCTAGTCCTAGAAGAAAATAAATCCTAAAAGAAAAGAAATCCTAAAATCTGGAGCAAGTCCTAGAAGTAGTAGTCCAACTGGATGGCCACCACTACTACTCCTATCTCTGTTTAGCATCATCAATACAGGCTTTGTACACACACGCACACAAAGTCCATACGGCTTTGTACACACACGCACACAAAGCACACGGCCATGGCCATGGCCATGACCGCCAGTAGCTGCAGCGCTAGCAATATTAGCAAGCAGCGGCTGCGGTGCAGCTAGCAACAGGCGGTGACAATAGAGCAGCAGCGATGACGGGTGCAGGTGACTGCAGGAGGACGCGGGCGAAGCGGCCAGAGGGCGCTGGGGCGGAGCGAGCTCGGGTCAGGCAGGCAGCAGCGTCTATGGCGATGGACCCACGTGAAGGAAGAAGGGGATCGACGGATGGGCTCACACGGGGGGCGTAGGCAAACTCGGCGAGGTCGGGGGCGGTCGAGGCGGCGCAGATCAAGGCGAAATCGACGACAGCAGAAGGAAGAAGACGATCTCGATCCCGTCATTCGGCGGTGCCCTGGCTCGATCTGGACTTGTAGACGACGTGGAAGACGATGGTGAAGCCGGGGGACACACTATCTTGGCGTGGGGACGACGGTGGCCGCGACAATGACGACGGCGAGCGCGGTCACCGCACGAGCTCTCGCGCTCGAGTACGAGCCGAGGAGGAGGCGGCTCGGTGGGGAAAGAGGGGGAATCGGGCGAGGGGTGGTCTCTCTGGAGGCGGCGGGGGTGTGGAGTCCGGCGAGGGTCGGGGCGGCGGGGGTGGGGGCGCGGGGGCGGCGGGGGTGGAGTCCGGTCAGGGTCGGGGCGGCGGCGTCGTGGGTCGGGGCAGCGCGCGGGTGGATCTGGTGGCGAGGGAGAGAGGGTCGAAGGGGATCTGGCGAGGGAGATGGAGGATAGCTAGGGGGAAGCTTACTAATGGCGCACCACACCTTGGTGCGCCATTAGAAATCTTTTTTTAGATAGCAATGGCGCACCCCGCAGCGGTGCGCCATTAGAATGTTTTTTATTACAGTTTGAGCACAGGTTATATTGCACCTAACCCAATCCACATCAGAACCCGCCCACTAGCCCGACTGGTCAGCACGCAGCACACACACCAGGAGGTCCTGGGTTCGATTCCTAGGCTTCGCAATATTTTTTTTGCATTTTAAATGATGTTTGATATTTATTTGTGTTTAAATATGTTCAAACTTGTTTAAATCATAACAGTAATATTTTTTTATAAAAACAGTAATAAGTTTTTAAAAAATATGTTCAAATTTGTTACTTGAAAATATCATCGGCGGCGGCGGTGGAGCGGGGGAGGGTGCGGGGGGTGCCCGTTGGCGGCGATGGAGCGGGGGAGGGTGCGGGGGGCCGGGTGCTCGTCGGCGGCGGTGGAGGGGGATCGAGATCGAGTGTCCTCATGAATTCAAAAAGTTCCCGTGAAATTTAAAAATATTCATGATATCAAAAAGTGCCCATGAAATACAATCGAGAAATGAAGACTACGATTTAAATACAATCGATCTTAGCTAGCTATCTGTTCACAATCTTCTTGCCCTTCTTTTTCGCAAATGGAGTTCTTCTGTTGGACAGACGTCCTTTAGGTAGGGTGGTCCTGCTTCTTCTTGTGGTGTGTGCTGCTACTTTATCGTCGTCGTCATGTTCGATCTTCGGGTCGCCGTACTTGTCGAAGTCTTGCTCATTGGCTACTCCATCCATTCCGATGATCTTCCTTTTGCCTCTCCTCACGACAACACGACTGGGCTTTGACGGGTCGGTAATGAAGAAGCATTGGTCCACTTGGGAAGCCAGTACCCATGGCTCATTTTTCGCGGTGACGTTTGCGCCCGCGGTCTTGGATTTGGCTTCGGGTATAACCATGGTGGTGAAATACCGGTCTTCTTTTAGGACGCTCTTGGCCCATCTGACACGGAACATCGGGACCTTCTCTCCAGCGTAGCTCAGCTCCCAGATCTCCTCGATCCTTCCGTAGTATCTGTCCTTGTCGTTACCGGTGTAGGATTCCATCGTTACCCCGGAGTTCTGATAACCATCGCTCTTCATGTCCTTGTTCTCGGTGTAGAATGTGTAGCCGTTGATATCGTACGCCTCATAGGTCATCAGGTTGTGCTCGGCGCCCTGTGACAAGGCGAATATGAGTTGTTCTTCCGCGGAAGAATCCTCATGTAAAGGGTACGACAGAAGCTTCTGCTTGAACCAACGCGTGAAACATGAGTTGTGCTCTTTGATTATATCTCCGTCCGTCCTCTGTTGGCCTCGGTCATTGTACGTCTTCTCAATAAAGGTTTTGTGCTCTACCACCCAAGGATCGACCACGTCTATGTGTTGTAGCGCGACTAGGTTTGCTCTTTCAAAGTCGGCGAGTCGACCCTCGAAGTCGACATGCATTTCGCGGCGACCCTCACGGTGACCCCATCCAGCGAGCCTGCCGAGGTGCCTGTTGACGGGCAGACCAACGGGGTTCTCGATGCCTAGATAATTCGTGCAGTAGGAGATGCACTCTTCGGTCAGAAAGCCCCTGGCTATACTTCCCTCTGGACGTGACATGTTGCGAACGTATCCTTTGATGACACCATTCATCCTTTCGAACGGCATCATGCTGTGCAGGAACGTCGGCCCGAGTTGGATGATATCCTCCACGATATGGACCAGCAGATGCACCATAACGTCGAAGAATGCGGGCGGGAAGTACATCTCAAGCTCGCATAGTATCACCACGATCTCTTCCTGTAGCCTTCTGAGTTGCCTCACGCCAATCGACTTCCGAGAGATGACGTCGAAAAAGTTGCATAGGCCAAATAGCGTTTCACGGACGTGCGCGTCCATGATCCCACGGATTGCAACTGGAAGTATCTGCGTCATCAGCACGTGACAGTCGTGAGACTTCATCCCGCTGAACTTCTGCTTCGCTGGGTCTAGGTATCTGCTTATCTTCCCCGCGTAACCGTAAGGAAGTTTTACTCCTACGAGGCAGGTGAAAAACTGCTCGATCTCCTCCTGACTTAGAGTGAAGCACGCGGGAGGGTAGTCACTTCCGGTCTTCTTGGCCTTTTTGCCTTTGCGACGAGTTTCTGTGTCCTGCTTCGCCTCATCATCATCATCATCATCATCATCATCATCATCATCATCATTAGCGTGAAGCTCCTGCCTGATGCCCATTGATTTCAAGTCTGCCCTTGCTTTCGGCCCATCTTTGGTCCTCTCTGGCATGTTGAGCAGGGTACCAAGCAGACTCTCGCACACGTTCTTCGTGATATGCATGGCATCAAGGCTGTGAGGCACACGGTGGATCTTCCAGTACGGCAAGTCCCAGAAAACAGACCTCGTTTTCCATACCTTCAGCAGCGGCTCTGGCGCCTTTCGCTTCTTTCCCGGCTCTGGCGCCTTTTGCTTCTTTCCCGGCAGTGGGCAATCTTTCCAATTTTTCAACAGCTCGTCTATTTCCTCGCCGCTCCTCGTACGCGGGCGTTTTCGGGGTTCGGTTTCACCATCGAACAGATCCTTGCGTTTCCTCCACGGGTCATCATTGCGAAGCCACCTTCGATGTCCCATGAACACGGTTTTCGAAGACCCGGGATCTCTATCTAGCTGGCGATACGTTGTGTCATCCATGCACCTTACGCATCCAGAAAATCCGTGGACTACCTGCCCCGCGAGATATCCGTAACCGAGATAGTCGTGCACCGTCGTGAGCAGTGCGGCTCTCATAGGGAAATATTCTTTCTCTGCGGCGTCCCACGTATTGGCTGGCGTTTTCCACAGCGTGTCTAGCTCCTCTTTCAGCAGCCCTAGATACAGATTGATGTCGTTCCCTGGTTGTTTCGGCCCTTCAATTAGCATACTCATGTGAATGTACTTCCTCTTCATGCACAACCAGGGGGGAAGGTTGTACATCCACACAAACACAGGCCAGGTGCTATGTGTGCTTCTCTGGCTGCCAAACGGATTGACTCCATCGGTGCTCGCGCCCAGCACGATGTTCCTTGGATCCTTCCCAAATTCTGGGTATTCGAAGTTCAACGCTTGCCACTGGCTCGCATCCTTAGGGTGACTCAGCATCTTGTCTTTTTTATTTATCTCCGGATCATTTCCGTCATCTTCCCGCTTCTTCTCCTCCCTATCCGCGTGCCAACGCAGGAGCTTTGCTACCTTAGGGTCCGCGAAATACCGCTGCAGACGAGGAGTGATCGGAAAGTACCACACCGATTTTCGAGGAGCTTTCTTCCTCTTCTTGTATCGAGTGACGCCGCACACCGGACATATGGTAGACTCCGCGTGCTCGTCCCGATAAATGATGCAATTGTTCATGCACACATGGTATTTCACGTGCGGTAAATCCAGAGGACACACGATTTTCTTCGCCTCCTCGAAACTGGTCGGGCACTTGTTCCCCTTGGGAAGACGTTCGTGCCAGAATGACATGTTCTCGTCGAAGCATGCGTCGGTCATTTTGTGTTTTACCTTCATCTCCAGAGCCATGAGCGTTACTTTCAGGCGGGTATCCTCGGGCCTGCATCCTTCATACAATGGAGTAACCGCGTCTATCTCCAGTTGATCCAGCTTGGCTTTCTCTCGGGCGGCAGCTCTTGCGTTATCCGTCTGCTTGAGAAGCAGCTCTTGAATATGAGGGTCCTGCACCCAGCCTCCATCGTCGTCTGCTCCGGCATCTTCATCTTCATGATCATGCCCTTCGTCTTGATCTTCCTCATCATCATGTACGACATCTTCTACATGATGACTGTGTACAGCATCACCGTCGTGATCATGTCCTGGAGATTCTTCGTCTTCTCGCCCGCCCTCGCCGCGGTGGTACTTGTCTTGTTGCCCTTCCTCATTTCTTGCCCGGCCCCCATGGACGACTTCATAGTCATCTTCATCACCTTGCCACCGATAGCCATCCATGAAACCACGCAAGAGCAGGTGGTCCCGCACCTGCCCGGAATCCGGGTCCGCAATAAGGCTCTTCAGCTTGCATCTTCGACACGGACATCTTATCTCCGTCTCGTTCTTTTGAAGCATCTCGGCCTTCGCGGAGCTCAAAAACCTATTCACGATGCCTTCGGTCATCGTGCGGACCATGGTCGCCTGCGGGGTAGAGCAAAACGATATTTTAGAACCAAGAAAAAATTTGGCATGACCTTCCCTAAAAATAGGACCAAAAAGAATGCATAGTGCCAAAATTCTCGCCGAAACGGAAATGAATCAACATTCCGGCAAAATATTGGCAACTATCGCATTTCAAATACCGGTACCTGCAAACACAAACATATATGCAACACCACAAACACATGCAACACAACAAACATACATAGATCTAGCTAGGCCACAAAAAGTACATGTGCACGTTGTTACGTTGGAGCAAGCTAGGGAGAAAAAAAGTAGATCTACATCATGAAGATACCTATCAAAAAAAGGTAATTTCACCACTTAATTTTGATGAATCTATGGTGAAAATGAGGTGAGGAGGAGGAGGCAGCCGAAAGCTTGGAGAAGGAGGTGGAGGGAATGAAGTGGGGAAAGTGAGTGGGTAGGTGTGGTTGTCCAAAATATCTTGTTGGGGTCCCAGGTTAGTAATGGCGCACCACCTACAAATGCGCCATTAGTAACCCTGGTTACTAATGGCGCACCTGTAGGTGGTGCGCCATTAGTAATTTTGCAGAAAAGTAAAAAAAATATACTAATGGCGCACTTTTATAGGGTGCACCATTAGTAGTTTAAACTAGTAATGGCGCACTATGAGGCGGTGCGCCATTAGTAATTTTGCAAAAAAAAAGAATAAAAAAAAATTCAATACTGGCGCACTCCCTGTCTGGTGCGCCATTACTAGTTAGAACTAGTAATGGCGCACTTAGGTAGGATGCGCCATTAGTATGTATGTAAAAATGAAAAACAAATTATCACTAGTGGCGCACCTATTTTCTGGTGCGCCATTAGTGTCTTCCACACTAATGGCGCATCACCAACTGGTGCGCCATTAGTATATAGTAGTGGCGCACTACTTCCCTGGTGCGCCATTAGTGTCAATCCTATCTATAGCCCTTTTCCTAGTAGTGAGAAAGAGACATCGATAGATGATTTGAAGGAAACCTTTGATAATCTCAGGGTTTATAAGATGATGCTTAACCCAGCCAAGTGTGTTTTTGGTGTGCCGGCAGGCAAGCTCTTGGGTTTTCTGGTGTCTAACAGGGGCATTGAAGCTAATATAGAGAAAATCAAGGCCATTGCTTCTCTTGCTAAGCCGGTGTCTGTCAATGATGTGCAACGTCTGGCGGGCCATATTGCGGCGTTAAGCCAGTTCGGAGAGAAAGCTATCCCTCTATATCAGATGATGAAAAAGACAAATAATTTTGTCTGGAGTGATGCTGCTAATGAAGCATTTGAGGATTTGAAGAAACAGCTGGCTGAGCCGCCCGTGCTTGCCTCCCTATTGATAAAGAGCCTTTGTTGTTATATGTGGCTACTAATAGCCAGGCTGCCAGTGTAGCTATTGTGGTGGAAAGGAATGAAGAAGGCAAGGAGTATCCGGTTCAAAGGCCAGTTTATTATATCAGTGAGGTGCTTATTGAGTCCAAGCAGAGATATGAGCACTGGCAGAAGCTTGTGTATGGGGTGTTCTTGGCCAGCCAGAAGCTTAAACACTATTTTCTGGGTCATCCTATCACTGTGGTTAGCTCTGCTCCTTCAGGAGATATCATCCACAATAGGGAGGCAAGTGGCCGGGTTGCTAAGTGGGATATTGATATTGGACCTCACGGGTTAGAATATATGCCTCGCACGACCATCAAGTCTCAGGCGCTGGTGGATTTCTTCAATGATTGGACAGAGCTGCAGATGCCTGAGGAAAAGCCAGATAACACGTATTGGACTATTCACTTTGATGGGTCTAGGCAATTGGAGAGCTCGGGGGCTAGAGTTATTCTTGCTTCCCCTCGAGGTGATAAATTTTGTTATGTTCTCCGTTTGATGTTTCCTTGTACTAACAATGCAGCTGAGTATGAGGCATTACTCCACGATCTTCGGATGGCTAAGGAGATGAATTTAAGCCAAGTTAGGTGCTTTGGCGACTCAGACTTGGTGGCTCAGCAAGTCTCTGGTACTTGGGATTCTAAGGATCCACTCATGGCGGCTTATCTATGGGAGGTGGACGTTATTGCTGGTCATTTCAAGGGCTATCAAGTTGAGCGCGTTGATCGTAGGAGAAATGAAGTGGCGGATGCTTTAAGCCGGTTGGGTTCTCAATGTAAACCGGTGCCGCCTAATGTCTTTCTTGACGTTTTGCATAACCCGTCGGTCAAGTTACCTACAGTGGAGGATTTGGCTATTCCTGACCCGGAAGCTCAGTTGGTGGCGGCTCTTCATGTAATTCCGAATTGGACAGTACCTTACTTGGCTTATATGACCCGGGGCGAGTTACCTGAGGATGAAACCTTAGCCAGGCAGATAACCCGGCGGTCTAAGTCAATGACAATTGTTAATGGAGAGTTACATTATCGCAGTGTCACAGGGGCGTTTCAACGTTGTGTTTCTCTAGAAGGGGGCTGTGAGATCTTACGAGAGATTCATGAAGGTGATTATGGTCATCATGCCGGTTCAAAATCCCTCGTGGCCATGATACGTCTCCAACGTATCTATAATTTTTGATTGCTCCATGCTATATTATCTACTATTTTGGACATTATTGGGCTTTATTATCCACTTTTATATTATTTTTGGGACTAACCTATTAACCAGAGGCCCAGCCCAGAATTGCTGTTTTTTGCCTCTTTTAGGGTTTCGAAGAAAAGGCATATCAAACGGAGACCAAACGGAATGAAACCTTCGGGAACGTGATTTTCTCACCAAACATGATCCGGGAGACTTGGACCCTACGTCAAGAAACAAAGGAGGAGGCCACGAGGTAGGGGGGCGCGCCTACCCCCCTAGGCACGCCCTCCACCCTCGTGGGCCCCCTGTTGCTCCACCGACATACTCCTTCCTCCTATATATACCTACGTACCCCCAAATGATCAGATACGGAGCAAAAACCCTAATTCCACCACTGCAACTTTCTGTATCCATGAGATCCCATCTTGGGGCCTGTTCCGGAGCTCCGTCGGAGGGGGTATACATCACGGAGGGCTTCTACATCAACACCATAGCCCCTCCGATGAAGTGTGAGTAGTTCACCTCAGACCTACGGGTCCATAGTTATTAGCTAGATGGCTTCTTCTCTCTTTTTGCGTCTCAATACAAAGTTCTCCCCCTCTCTTGTGGAGATCTATTCTATGTAACCTTCTTTTTGCGGTGTGTTTGTTGAGACCGGTGAATTGTGGGTTTATGATCAAGTCTATCTATGAACAATATTTGAATCTTCTCTAAATTCTTTTATGTATGATTGGTTATCTTTGCAAGTCTCTTCGAATTATCAGTTTGGTTTGGCCTACTAGATTGATCATTCTTGCAATGGGAGAAGTGCTTAGCTTTGGGTTCAATCTTGCGGTGTCCTTTCCCAGTGACAGTAGGGGCAGCAAGGCACATATTGTATTGTTGCCATCGAGGATAACAAGACGGGGTTTTCATCATATTGCATGAGTTTATCCCTCTACATGATGTCATCTTGCTTAAGGCGTTACTCTGTTTTCATGAACTTAATACTCTAGATGCATGCTGGATAGCGGTGGATGAGTGGAGTAATAGTAGTAGATGCAGGAAGGAGTTGGTCTACTTGTCTCGAACGTGATGCCTATATACATGATCTTACCTAGATATTCTCATAACTACGCTCAATTCTGTCAATTGCTCAACAGTAATTCGTTCACCCACTGTAAAATACTTATGCTCTTGAGAGAAGCCACTAGTGAAACCTATGGCCCTGGGTCTATCTTCATCATATTTATCTTCCAATACTTAGTTATTTCCTTTGCTTTTTACTTTGCTTTTATTTTACCTTGCATCTTTATCACAAAAATTCCAAAAATATTATCTTATCATATCTATCAGATCTCACTCTCGTAAGTGGCCGTGTAGGGATTGACAACCCCTTATCGTGTTGGTTGCAAGGATTTATTATTTTTGTGCAGGTACGAGGGACTCACGCATAGCCTCCTACTGGATTGATACCTTGGTTCTCAAAAACTGAGGGAAATACTTACGCTACTTTGCTGCATCATCCCTTCCTCTTCGGGGAAAACCAACGCAATGCTCAAGAGGTAGCAAGAAGAATTTCTGGCACCGTTGCCGAGGAGTCTACGCAAAAGTCAATATGCCAAGTACCCATCACAATCCCTATCTCCCGCATTACATTATTTGCCATTTGCCTCTCGTTTTCCTTTCCCCACTTCACGCTTGCCATTTTATTCGCCCTCTCTCTCTGTCCTCCCTCTCCTTCTCTATTTGCCTCTTTTTGCCCATTTGCCTTTTGTTTGCTTGTGTGTTAGTTTGCTTGTTTGTTACAGTGGCTCTACCTAGATTTGGTGATCTTCACCTTAAAAGGTTAAAGGCAATAAAAAGCAATGTCAGGAGTTTTATGGTTTTGCAATTTGAGCATAATAATTTCTTCAGAAACGAGCTTAAGGAATAGAAAAGTTTTATGAGTTTTATGAATAAAGAGCTCGATGATATGTCTAAATAATTCGATGGCTTAAGATCCCAAATTGCTCGTCTTGAAAAATTGACTGCTGAAATTTCGGATAAGAAGGCTACCTTAGTTAATAGGATGGCCGCTGAGGGAGTCCTGGATTAGGGGGTGTCCGGATAGCCGGACTATACCTTCAGCCGGACTCCTGGACTATGAAGATACAAGATTGAAGACTTCGTCCCGTGTCCGGAAGGGACTTTCCTTGGCGTGGAAGGCAAGCTTGGCGATACGGATATGTAGATCTCCTACCATTGTAACCGACTTTGTGTAACCCTAACCCTCTCCGGTGTCTATATAAACCGGAGGGTTTAGTCCGTAGGACAACATACAGAACAACAATCATACCATAGGCTAGCTTCTAGGGTTTAGCCTCTCTGATCTCGTGGTAGATCTACTCTTGTACTACCCATATCATCAATATTAATCAAGCAGGACGTAGGGTTTTACCTCCATCAAGAGGGCCCGAACCTGGGTAAAACTTCGTGTCCCTCGCCTCCTGTTACCATCCGGCCTAGACGCACAGTTCGGGACCCCCTAGCCGAGATCCGCCGGTTTTGACACCGACATTGGTGCTTTCATTGAGAGTTCCTCTGTGTCGTCGCCGTCAGGCTTGATGGCTCCTACGATCATCAATAGCGATGCAGTCCAGGGTGAGACCTTCCTCCCCGGACAGATCTTCGTCTTTGGCGGCTTCGCACTGCAGGGCAATTCACTTGGCCATCTGGAGCAGATCGAAAGCTACGCCCCTGGCCGTCAGGTCAGATTTGGAAGTTTAAACTACACGGCTGACATCCGCGGGGACTTGATCTTCGACGGATTCGAGCCACTGCCGAGCGCGCCGCACTGTCACGACGAGCATGATTCGGAGCCAACTGCACCGATCGAGGACGGGTTGATTGGACGAGCATGATTGGACGCCGCCTCGGGGGCTGCGATCCCAACGGTAATCGAGCCGAACACCAGCCCCGCACTCCGCGAGACTCGTGACTCCAAGGAGCCGGACTCCGAACCCTCCGTGCCCCTGCCGATCGAATCCGATTGGGCGCCGATCATGGAATTAATTGCCACAGACATCTTTCAGCACTCGCCTTTCGGCGATATTCTGAAGACACTAAAGTCTCTCTCTTTATCAGGAGAGCCCTGGCCGGACTACGGTCAGCAAGTTTGGGATACTGACGATGAAGAAATTCAAAGCCCACCCACCACCCACTTTGTAGCCATTGTCGACGATTGAACCGACATGCTCGACTTCGACTCCAAAGACATCAACGGTATGGATGCCGATGAAGGAGACGATGAAGAACCAGCGCCTATTGGGCCCTGGAAAGCCACCTCTTCATATGATGTATACATGGTGGACGCACCAAAAGATGACGACGAGGAGCGGAATGACGCACCGAAGGCTTGTTCCCTCAAGAAGCAGTCAAAGTGGCGACGCAAGCGCCGCCCCAAATCCCGCCTCGACAAAAATAGCGATCACACAGACCCAGCGCTGGAGCAAGGCGAACCGCTGCCGGACAACGGCAATCCGGATAATCAAACCGAACAAACAAATTCTATCAAGGATAATGGTCCGGACGACATAACGCCGCACAGGCACCCGGAGCAGCAGAATGCCCGTAAAAGGCTTGTTGCCACCGCGAGGAGTCTTAAAAAGCAGAAGTAAAGGCTCAAGGCTGCACAAGACACACTCCAAATCAGATGGAGTAAAATACTCAACACAACAGCGAGGTACAGCGACAATCGCCCCTCCAAGAGCTACCCAAAGCGGAAACTGCTACCTGAATTCGATGAGGAGGCCTTAGACCCCCCACAACCAAATATCAAAGCAGCCACCTGGCCGGATAGACGACCCCTCTACCAACACAGAGCGGCATACAACGCCACTCACAATACAACACGCAACCCATGCAAGGGCTCGCACCCAAAGGACGGCGCAACAAGATCCATCAATGGACCACGCAAGCGCGCCCCAGCATACAATGCAACACAACAAACATCCGAACAACACGGTACACCCAGCTACAGGGGTGTACACGCACACCCTCTATGTTTCACTGATGAGGTGCTGGACCATGAATTTCCAGAGGGATTCAAACCCGTAAACATAGAGACATACGACGGAACCACAGACCCTAGGGTCTGGATTGAGGACTACATCCTTCATATCCATATGGCTCGAGGAGACGATCTCCACGCCATTAAGTACTTACCCCTCAAGCTCAAAGGACCAGCTCGTCACTGGCTTAAAGGCCTCCCCGAAAGCTCCATTGGAAGTTGGGAAGAGATCGAAGACGCCTTTCGGGCAAATTTTCAAGGGACTTATGTCCGACCTCCGGATGCGGACGATCTGAGTCATATAACTCAACAGCCCGGAGAGTCAGCCCAAAAGCTTTGGAACAGGTTTCTTACTAAAAAGAACCAGATTGTCGACTGTCCGGACGCCGAAGCCTTGGCAGCTTTTAAGAATAGCGTCTGTGACGAATGGCTCGCCAGACACCTCGGCCAAAACAAGCCGAGAATGATGGCTGCATTAACAAGCCTCATGACCCGCTTTTGCGCGGGCGAGGACAGCTGGCTAGCCAGATGCAGCACCAGCGACCCCAGTACATCTGAAGTTAGAGATGGAAACGGGAAATCACGGCGCAACAACAATAACAAACGCGGAATAAAGAAGACAGCACGAAGAGCATGGCAGTACATGCCGGATTCAAAAGCTCTCGGCCAGGTCAAAAGCCGCCCTCTAAAGGCACCAGGGATGAACTGTCCAGCCTCAACAATATTCTGGACCAGGTATGTCAGATCCATAGTACCCCTGGTAAACCCGCTAATCATACCCACAGAGAATGTTGGGTCTTCAAGCAGTCCGGCAAGCTCAATGCCGTACACAAGGGGGAGGATACACCAAGTGAAGACGAGGACGAGCCTCCCAAGCAAGATAATGGGGAACGAAAGAAATTTCTACCAGAAGTCAAAACAGTAAATGCGTTACACGTGATCAAGGGAAAAAACAACGCGGCACTCCAAGGAAAACGTACCCAAGTGCCTGTCACCATGAAGTCCTGCCACTGGTCGTCTCAACCGATCACTTTCGACCATCGCGATAACTCAGCAAGTATCCGACACACAGGATGGGCTGCCCTGGTATTAGACCCAGTAATTGACGGATATCACTTCACATGAGTCTTGATGGACAGTGGCAGCAATCTAAACCTAATATATCAGGATACAATCCGCGAGATGGGGCTAGACCCAACAAAAATTCGCCACAGCAATACTACCTTTAAAGGACTAACGCCAGGCCCGGGGGCTCGTTGTACGGGCTCCCTCCTACCACAAGTTATATTCAGCTCCCCCGATAACTTCCATCGCGAGCATTTAACCTTCCACATCGCTCCGTTCCAAAGTGGCTATCAAGCACTGCTCGGATGCGAAGCTTTCGCTCGCTTTAATGCAATACCACACTACGCCTCCCTCACACTCAAGATGCCCGGTCCACGCGGCATCATTTCAGTGAATGGAAATATCAAGCGATCTCTGCGCACTGAAGAGAGTGAGGCTGCCTTGGCAGCCGCACACTAAAGGCGCCCGGACCAGTGAAAGCATCCAATAGGTCGTCAAGACCTCAGACACAACTAATCATGTCCGGCGCCGCTATTTATCCCGAATAAACGGTCACACCCCTATTTGTCAATACAAGGGGCTCAACGCGCGCAGACAAACGATCATCGTGCTACACCCGTCCAGGAAACGGCACAACAGAGACACAGGCGCAGATGTGCAGCAGGGACCCGCTCCAAGGATTCTTTTTAGATTAAGACCCTGCGTAAACATTTTTTACTGTCTCTTGTTGATACATATCCACCGTTGAGAAGGATGCTGATGTCTTGGCATGTGGCCATGCCAGAACAATGCACGTACCTGGACACAAGGGGCTTCTTACAAAGGCCATTATTTAGGCCCGGTTTATACCACAAAGACCGAATACCTTAGGGAGTGTTCGGCGTCGCGAGTTTGGCCTTATATGCATCAGCTCCGAATCATTGTCTTTGGTCAAATGTTGGGTTTGCCCGGCTCGTGTGTTTTGGTGCCTTACGTTCCGCTTTGCCAGCTAAGGTAGCACCAGGAGAACTACTGCGATTGTGCCCTGGTTCATCCGGACGAGCACCTCAGTAGAGAAAGCCGAAAACTGACTGTCATGATATAGCGTGAGACTGGTCAACCACTCGAGGACCTATTGGAATGTTAGAATTCCTCCACCTTAACGAAGGGCCGTTTTCCGGCCAGGCATGTACGCACCCCGGGATCGGGAGAGTGCGGAGCCACCAGGGGCTATCTAGTAGCCCCACTGTCAAACTCCTATGGCTAAGTGAAAGTGCTAAAGCATTATAGTCCGGTTGCCTCGCTCGCTCCGCTATCACGTCCTTAATAGGACCAAGACGTTGGGTTAAGTGTGAACGCATGTTTTTGCGAGAACCTCCGCATTATATGCGTGGGGGTTGAAGCCGAAGACTGCAATCTTTCAGGTTATACACATGTATACATAAACGGCCGCCCAGGAGGCATCATATTACTTTCAGGCAAAAGTATAAAAATAGCCTTATAAAAATTAATACAAGCATTTCGCTTACAATGAGATTACATATCACTCAAACATAACATTTTTTGAGCACTGGGTCTCTATCAAACGAGCACCCTCAAGAACTTCTTCAAAGTAGTGCTCAGCAGCCATTCGACCTATGGATGAATCCCGCGCTGCAACAGTGGTGGCATCCATCTCCGCCCAGTATGCTTTAACACGGGCAAAGGCCATCCGTGATCCCTCTATGCATGCCGACCTCTTCATCGCATTAATGCGCGGCACCACGTCAAGGAACTGCTGCACCAAGCTAAAATAGCTGTTCGGTTTTGGCCTTTCCGGCCATAGTTGATCCACAACAGACCTCATCGCGAGTCCGAACAACCTATTCAGTTTGGCCCATTCGGCTAATTGGTCATCCAATGAAAGCGGACGCGCGGGAGAATGGAATTGTCTCCAAAATAGCTGGTCTACTTCACGGTCCTTCTGACCCTGGAAGTACTTGGCCGCATCGGCAGCGCTGACCGCCAAATCCATATACACATCCTCTGAACTCCACAGCCGATCCAGAGGGGCATACCGTGGATCTCTGAACGTCCTCCGTAGCATAAAGGATTTCCCAGCTACAATATCCCCGGCTTCCTGTAGCTCCTCCTTCTTTGCCCTCATAGCAGAGTGGAGGTCTTTTCTCGTCGCAGCAACCTTCTCAAGGTCCGATGCCTTCGCTTGGTTTTCCTTTTCAAGAACCGGCAATGGTCGGCGGCGGCTTTTAATTCTATGGCCATCTTGGCCATCTTATCTCGGCTCTTGCCATGCGCGGTCTTCTCGGCTTGCAACTCTTCGGTCGCCTTCAAAGCAGCCACATTACCCAACCTCGCTTGTTCCTTGGATCGGGCAAGTTTGGCCCGCAAGGCTTCAACAGTGGCAGCTCCATCTGCAGTCACAACATATTAAAGATACTGGCATCATGCTTCTCTTGCTATGTGGCGTTTACCAGATAATGACACTTACCCTGTGCCTCGTCAAGCCTTTTGTTAACAAGCTCGATGTCAGCGTCTTCCACATCCAACTGCCGTTCTAAATGGGCAAACTCGCTAGTCCGGCTAGCCACCGAAGCTTCCATCACCTGCACATAGAGGCGGTATGGTTATTACCTGGGAATATGATCCTCTATTCGTCATTGTTTCCGATGACAACCAGAGTCTCAAGGGCTACTATCTACACAGGGCACACCTAGCATGTGCAGGACTATCATACATTCTTTTACGTACCTCAAAGCCTGTCAGTAGACTCATAAAAGCTTCATGCAATCTGCTTTCGGCGGACGAGATTCTCTTCATCACCGTATTCATCAGCACACGGTGTTCATATGAGATGGCCGCTCGCCCCACCAACTCCCTCAGAACATCCGATCGCACACTAGACGGTGCCGGACTCTTTTGTCTGCTCTCTTCGGGAGCCGGACACTGGGAGCTTCGGGGGTCAATGGGATTATCTTCTGGCCTCACCGGACTCGGAGAGGCCCTTCGCGACGACACTTCGCGGTCGCCCGCTTCCGGAGCGGAGGAGTCCGGAGGAGGCGTTTCGCTCTCGATCATCTCTGGAAGAAGATCCCCCGAAGGCGAGCTCATTTGAGAGGGGCTAAGGCCCGAACTGCAAAGATATATGTGGTGGTTATTTTCTCAGAAGAAAAAGATGGCATATCTGTACTATTAAAGTATTTCGGGTCACTTACGACTCGCGGGAGAATTGATCCCCCCGCGGACTTTGTGCGGCAACAGCACCCCCAAGGTAGGACCCTCTGCGGGAGACTTCTTCTCCCGTTTGGAAGCTTCGGCTTCCGAATCCCCGGGCGTAGTCCTTTTCCTCTTCTGGTCGTCTTCCTCCATGGAGACGGTCGCTCCCTCGGTTAGAATGGGCAGCGTTGGGGGCCCGCGTTCGCCCGTATTATTCTCCACAGTATCTTCCTTCAAGGGCTCCGGGCAAGGTGCGGTCTGGAGCATCTTTTCCGATACCGGATTTTCCAAACCCTCGGGGAGGGGGGACGAACACCGAATCAACTTCGCCTTTGTTAGCCAGTCCTGGTCAAAAAGCGAACTCTCAGAAATAACTTCGTAACAAAGGAGAGATAGTATATTCGGCCGAAAGATTCCTTACCTGTTCAGCGGCGCGGTTACTACTCAGGCCCACGTCCTCGGTGATTTCCGGACACTCTACCTGAGGTCTGAAGAATGACTTGTACATCTCCTCATGCGTCAGGCCGAGAAAATTTTGAATGACACGCGGTCCCTCGGGATTGAACTCCCACAAGCGAAGGGGCCGGCATTTGCAAGGCTGGACTTGACGAACCAGCATAACTTGTATTACCGCAACCAAACTGAAATCTCCATTGAAGAGATCTTGAATGCGGCTTTGTAGTAAAGGCACGTCCTTGGCTGGACCCCAGCTTAGACCTCTGCTGATCCATGACATCAGTTGTGGTGGAGGGCCCGAGCGGAAAATAGGGGCGGTCTCCCACTTGGCACTTCTAGGAGACGTGATGTAGAACCACTCCTGTTGCCACAATTCAGACACCTCTGGGATCGAACCTTTGGGCCACGGAGCTCCCGTCATCTTGCGTATTGAGGCACCTCCACACACTGCATGTTGCCCCTCGATCATCTTTGGCTTTACTTCAAAGGTCTTGAGCTACAGGCCAAAGTGAGGGGTAACCCGGAGGAAGGCCTCACACACGACAATAAATGTCGTGCTATGAAGAAAGGAGTCCGGAGCTAGATCATGGAAATCTAGACCATAATAAAACATCAAGCCCCTACCGAAAGGATCCAGAGCAAGGCCTAGACCTCGGAGGAAGTGGGAGACGAACACGACGCTCTCGTTGAGTTCGGGGGAGGGGACAGCCTGCCCTCAGGGAGGCAGCCGATGCAAAATCTCGGCGGTCAGATATCTGGCCTCCCTCAACTTTTTGATGTCTTCTTCCGTGACGGAGGAAGGCACCCATCAGCCTTGAAGGCTAGATCCGGACATGACTGAAGGTTCAGAGCACCTGACCTGAACTTTGGGCGTTTGAGCTTGAGGTGGGGGAAGGATTTGATTGAGCACGGGAGGGGAAAATAAAAGCCTTGTCCCTTTATAAAGAGGATGAATATCAAGCGTCCTCTCCGTGTCCGTTTGGACTTGCCTATAATCTAGGAGTCCTAGAAGCGGTTGGGTTACCCACGCCCGTATTGATGAGAATCCCGGAATACGGGGACACGATCTCTGCTTTAACAAGACGTGCCAAGGAAACCGCCTCGCATGATGCGCTAAGGTGGGATAAAAAATGACTCGGATAAAGGCTTGGCTGTGGTGTGTCACACTACGGAATACGTCAGCAGATTAGATTTGTGTAAATATTATTCTCTCTATGGCAATATGTGGAAACTTATTTTGCAAAGCCTGACACTATCTTTGTGTTCAGAATCTTCTATGAAGTACTTGGAGGAGGAACCCGCCTTGCAATGTCGAAGACAATCTGCGTGCCGGACTCGTCGTCATTGAAGCCTGGTTCAAGGGCTACTGAGGGAGCCCTGGATTAGGGGGTGTCCGGATGGCCGAATTATACCTTCAGCCGGACTCCTGGACTATGAAGATACAAGAATGAAGACTTCGTCCCGTGTCCGGAAGGGACTTTCCTTGGCGTGGAAGGCAAGCTTGGCGATACGGATATGTAGATCTCCTACCATTGTAACCGACTTTGTGTAACCCTAACCCTCTCCGATGTCTATATAAACCGGAGGGTTTTAGTCCGTAGGACAACATACAGAACAACAATCATACCATACGCTAGCTTCTAGGGTTTAGCCTCTCTGATCTCGTGGTAGATCTACTCTTGTACTACCCATATCATCAATATTAATCAAGCAGGACGTAGGGTTTTACCTCCATCAAGAGGGCCCGAACCTGGGTAAAACTTCGTGTCCCTCGCCTCCTGTTACCATCCGGCCTAGACGCACAGTTCGGGACCCCCTACCCGAGATCCGCCGGTTTTGACACTGACAGCCGCTAAACCAGATTGCTATGAAAATAAAGATGAAGATCTAAAAGTTATTGATGTGTCCCCTATTAAATCTTTGTTTTGCAATATGAATCTTTATAATGATGGGACTCAATATGATCCACCTTTACCTAGAAGGCGTTCCAAAAATTCGGTGATTTTAGATCTTGATGCTAAAATTGATAAAAGTGGGATTGAAGAATTTAAAACCCTAGATGTTGCTAAATCCACTATTTTGGATTTCAAGGAATTTAATTATGAAAATTTCTCTTTGATTGATTGTATTTCCTTGTTGCAATCCGTGCTAAATCCTCCTCACGCTTATAGTCAAAATAAAGTGTTTACTAAACATATCGTTGATGCCTTCATGCAATCTTATGAAGAAAAACTTGAGTTGGAAGTTTCTATCCCTAGAAAACTTTATGATGAGTGGGAACCAACTATTTAAATTAAGATTAAAGATCATGAATGCTATGCTTTATGTGATTTGGGTGCTAGTGTTTCCATGATTCCAAAAACTTTATGTGATTTGTTAGGTTTCCGTGATTTTGATGATTCCTCTCTAAACTTGCACCTTGCGGATTCCACTATTAAGAAACCTATGGGAAGAATTAATGATGTTCTTATTGTTGCAAATAGGAATTATGTACCCGTAGATTTTATTGTTCTTGACATAGATTGCAATCCTTCATGTCCTATTATTCTTGGCAGACCTTTCCATAGAACGATTGGTGCAATTATTGATATGAAAGAAGGAAATATTAGATTCCAATTTCCATTAAGGAAAGGCATGGAAAACTTTCCTAGAAAGAAAATTAAATTACCTTATGAATCTATTATGAGAGCCACTTATGGATTGCCTACCAAAGATGGCAATACCTAGATCTATCCTTGCTTGTTATGCCTACCTAGGGGCGTTAAACGATAGCGCTTGTTGGGAGGCAACCCAATTTTTTTTATTCCTTGCCTTTTGCTCCTGTTTAGTAATAAATAATTTATCTAGCCTCTGTTTTGGTTGTGTTTTTTGTGTTTAATTAGTGTTTGTGCCAAGTAGAACCGTTGGGAAGACTTGGGGAAAGTCTTGTTAATCTTGCTGTAAAAAACAGAAACTTTAGCGCTCACGAGAACTGCTGACATTTTTATTTGGAAAGGTCTATTTAGTTAATTATTTTTGCAGATGATTAATAGATAAATTACTCACGTCCAGAAATTTATTTTAGAATTTTTGGGGTTCCAGATATAGCGCTAGCTACAGATTTCTACAGACTATTCTGTTTTTGACAGATTCTGTTTTTCGTGTGTTGTTTGCTTATTTTGATAAATCTATGGCTAGTAAAATAGTTTATAAACCATAGAGAAGTTGGAATACAGTAGGTTTAACACCAATATAAATAAATAATGAGTTCATTACAGTACCTTGAAATGGTCTTTTGTTTTCTTTTGCTAACGGAGCTCACGAGATTTTCTACTTTGAGTTTTGTGTTGTGAAGTTTTCACGTTTTGGGTAAAGATTTGATGGATAATGGAACAAGGAGTTGCAAGATCCTAAGCTTGGGGATTCCCATGGCACCCTCAATATAATCTAAGGACACCTAAAAGCCAAATCTTGGGGATGCCCCGAAAGGCATTCCCTCTTTTCGTCTACTTCTATCGGTAACTTTACTTGGAGCTATATTTTTATTCACCACATTATATGTGTTTTGCTTGGAGCGCCTTATATGATTTGAGTCTTTGCTTTTTAGTTTGCCACAATCATCCTTGTTGTACGCACCTTTTGAGAGTGCCATACATGATTTGGAATTTGTTAGAATACTCTATGTGCTTTGCTTATACCTTTTGAGTTATATAGTTTTGCTCTAGTACTTCACTTATATCTTTTAGAGCATGGTGGTGGATTTGTTTTATAGAAACTATTGATCTATCATGTTTCACTTAGATTATTTTGAGAGTATTAAATAGCATGGTAATTTTCTTAAAATCCTAATATGCTAGGTATTCAAGATTAGTAAATTTTTTCTTATGAGTGTTTTGAATACTAAGAGAAGTTTGATGCTTGATGATTGTTTTGAGATATGGAGGTAATAATATCAAAGTCATGCTAGTTGAGTAGTTGTGAATTTAAGAAGTTCTTGTGTTGAAGTTTGCAAGTCCCGTAGCATGCACGTATGGTAAACGTTATGTAACAAATTTGAAACATGAGGTGTTATTCGATTGTCCTCCTTATGAGTGGCGGTCTTTTCCTACCAACCTATCCCTCTAGGAGCATGCGCGTAGTGCTTTGGTTTTTGATGACTAGTAGATTTTTGCAATAAGTATGTGAGTTCTTTATGACTAATGTTGAGTCCATGGATTATACGCACTCTCACCCTTCCATCATTGCTAGCCTCTTCGGTACCGTGCATGCCCTTTCTCACATTGAGAGTTGGTGCAAACTTCGCTGGTGCATCCAAACCCTGTGATATGATACACTCTTTCACACATAAACCTCCTTATATCTTCCTCAAAACATTCACCATACCTACCTATTATGGCATTTCCATAGCCATTCCGAGATATATTGCCATGCAACTTTCCACCATTCCGTTTATCAGGACACATTCATCATTGTCATATTGCTTAGCATGATCATGTAGTTGACATAGTATTCGTTACATGTCACTCTTGGTTCATTGCATATCCTGGTACACTGCCGGAGGCATTCATATAGAGTCATCTTTTATTCTAGCATCGAGTTGTAATCATTGAGTTGTAAATAAATAGAAGTGTGATGATCATCATTTTCTAGAGCATTGTCGCAAGTGAGGAAATATAAAAAAAGAGAAAGGACATAAAAAAAGAGAAAGGCCCAAAAAAAGAGAGAAAGAGAGAAGGGACAATGTTATTATCCTTTGCCACACTTGTGCTTCAAAGTAGCACCATAATCTTCATGATAGAGAGTCTCTTGTTTTGTCACTTTCATATACTAGTGGGAAATTTTCATTATAGAACTTGGCTTGTATATTCCAACAATGGGCCTCCTCAAGTGCCCTAGGTCTTCATGATCAAGCAAGTTGGATGCACACCCACTTAGTTTCTTTTGTTGAGCTTTCATACATTTATAGCTCTAGTGCATCCGTTGCATGGCAATCCCTACTCCTTGCATTAACATCAATCGATGGGCATGTCCATAGGCCATTGATTAGCCTCGTTGATTTGAGACTTTCTCCTTTTTGTCTTCTCCACATAACCCCCTCATTATATTCTATTCCACCCACAGTGCTATATCCATGGCTCGCGCTCATATATTGCGTGAAAGTTTATAGGTTTGAGATTACTAAAGTATGAAACAATTGCTTGGCTTGTCATCGGGGTTGTGCATGATGAGAGCATTCTTGTGTGATGAAAATGGAGCATGACTAAACTATATGATTCTGTAGGGATGAACTTTCTTTGGCCATGTTATTTTGAGAAGACATAATTGCTTAGTTACTATGCTTGAAGTATTATTATTTTTATGTCAATATGAACGTTTTTCTTGAATATTCGGATCTGAATATTCATGCCACAATTAAGAAGAATTACATTCATGCCAAGTAGCACTCCGCATCAAAAATTCTGTTTTTATCATTTACCTACTCGAGGACGAGCAGGAATTAAGCTTGGGGATGCTTGATACGTCTCCAACATATCTATAATTTTTGATTTCTCCATGCTATATTATCTATCGTTTTGGACATTATTGGGCTTTATTATCCACTTTTATATTATTTTTGGGACTAACCTATTAACCGGAGGCCCAACCCAGAATTGCTGTTTTTTTGCCTATTTTAGGGTTTCGAAGAAAAGGAATATCAAACGGAGTCCAAACGGAATGAAACCTTCGGGAACGTGATTTTCTCACCGAACATGATCCGGGAGACTTGGACCCTACGTCAAGAAACAAAGGAGGAGGCCACGAGGTAGGGGGCGCGCCTACCCCCCCCCCCCCAGGCGCGCCCTCCGCCCTCGTGGGCCCCCTGTTGCTCCACCGACGTACTCCTTCCTCCTATATATACCTACATACCCCAAACGATCAGATACGGAGCAAAAACCCTAATTCCACCGCCGCAACTTTCTGTATCCACGAGATCCCATCTTGGGGCCTGTTCCGGAGCTCCGCCGGAGGGGGTATCCATCACGGAGGGCTTCTACATCAACACCATAGCCCCTCCGATGAAGTGTGAGTAGTTCACCATAGACCTACGGGTCCATAGTTATTAGCTTGATGGCTTCTTCTCTCTTTTTGGATCTCAATACAAAGTTCGCCCCCTCTCTTCTGGAGATCTATTCTATGTAATCTTCTTTTTGCGGTTGTTTGTTGAGACTGATGAATTGTGGGTTTATGATCAAGTCTATCTATGAACAATATTTGAATCTTCTCTGAATTCTTTTATATATGATTGGTTATCTTTGCAAGCTCTTCGAATTATCAGTTTGGTTTGGCCTACTAGATTGATCATTCTTGCAATGGGAGAAGTGCTTAGCTTTGGGTTCAATCTTGCGGTGTCCTTTCCCAGTGACAGTAGGGGCAGGAAGGCACGTATTGTATTGTTGCCATCGAGGATAACAAGATGGGGTTTTCATCATATTGCATGAGTTTATCCCTCTACATCATGTCATCTTGCTTAAGGCGTTACTCTGTTTTCATGAACTTCATACTCTAGATTCATGCTGGATAGCGGTCGATGAGTGGAGTAATAGTAGTAGATGTAGGCAAGAGTTGGTCTACTTGTCTCGGACGTGATGCCTATATACATGATCATACCTAGATATTCTCATCACTATGCTCAATTCCGTTAATTTCTCAACAGTAATTCGTTCACCCACCGTAAAATACTTATGCTCTTGAGAGAAGCCACTAGTGAAACCTATGGCCCCCGGGTCTATCTTCATCATATTTATCTTCCAATACTTAGTTATTTCCTTTGCTTTTTTACTTTGCTTTTATTTTACCTTGCATCTTTATCACAAAAATACCAAAAATATTATCTTATCATATCTATCAGATGTCACTCTCGTAAGTGGCCATGTAGGGATTGACAACCCCTTATCGCGTTGGTTGCGAGGATTTATTTGTTTTGTGCAAGTACAAAGGACTCGCGCGTAGCCTCCTACTGGATTGATACCTTGGTTCTCAAAAATTGAGGGAAATACTTATGCTACTTTGCTGCATCATCCCTTCCTCTTCGGGGAAAACCAACGTAGTGCTCAAGAGGTAGCAGGCCAGAGCTTTCCGTCATGGGTTTTATTGGTTAACAACTCATGCTGATGTAGAGGACCTCGTCAACAGGTGTGATGGATGTCAGAAATTTGCACGACGAGCCCATGTGTCGGCTCAAGAATTGAGGATGATTCCAATTACTTGGCCGTTTGTAGTTTGGGGGCTTGATATGGTTGGACCTTTCAAAAGATCCAAGGACAAGAAGACCCACCTTTCTGTGGCGGTTGATAAGTTTACTAAGTGGGTAGAGGCAGAGCCAGTCAGTAAATGTGATGCAGCAACGGCGGTTCAATTCATGAAAAAGGTGATCTTCCATTTTGGCTTTCGACACAGCATTATAACAGACAATGGCACTAATCTCTCTAAGGGTTCTATGGAAGAATTTTGTCAACATGAGCATATCCGGCTCGATGTATCGTCAGTGGCTCACCCTCAATCCAATGGTCAAGATGGGAGAGCAAACCAAGAGATTTTGAAAGGCATCAAACCCCGGCTTATGGTTCCCCTGCAGAGGATGTCGGGTTGTTGGGTTGAGGAGTTACCTTCTGTGTTATGGAGCATCAATACCACCCCAAACAGATCTACGTGATACACACCTTTCTTCATGGTTTACGGAGCAGAGGCAGTTCTCCCTAGTGACATCCGTCATGACTCACCTCGTGTGGCAGCTTATGTTGAAGCTGACAATGAAAGAGCATGTCAAGAAGCACTTGACCTGTTGGATGAGGAGCGTGACATCACAGCGGCACATTCGGCGATTTACCAGCAAGATCTGCGTCGTTATCACAGCCGCCGGGTTAAAACCAGAACTTTCCAAGAAGGCGACCTCGTGCTCCGGCTTATCCAGGATCAGACTGATATGCACAAGTTATCCCCACCTTGGGAAGGACCCTTTGTGGTCAGCAAGAATCTAAATAATGGGTCATATTTCCTTATCAATGTTCGAGACCACAAGGACTCACACACATCGGAGGAAGAGACCCGCCGACCCTGGAACATTGCTCACCTTAGGCCTTACTACACTTGAGCCACCGGCTCTTCCAATGTACATATTTTGACAATGTATATATTATGATCGATATAATAAAGCCGGCATCCCTGCTAAAGCATGGCCTCTGTCGTTTTCTCATCTTTAAATAATGGGTTTTTGGTCACATGTGGCCTTCTGCTTTATACAGCAAAGTTATGATTACCCTTTGATCTGGCTTATAGGCCACATAAAAAAACTTGGGGGCTTACTACCCAGGTTAAAGGGACCAAAGAGAGTCTGTTGCAAAAGCACGACTCAAACATAGGCACCCCTTGAGCACAGCTCAAAATATTCCTTGGGGCTCTTTTGTTCTAAAGAACAAAGAGTTCATAACTTTGTGATAGGCTAGAAAAGCCAGGCTTGGAAGCCAGGTGTATTCACCTAAAACCCCGGGTTATCCTGCCTGTATGCCAGATGCTTCTCCAATAGGTAATCCTGATTGACCCGCCGAACACTTAACAGTCAATCTTTTAAACAAGACCTTGAACTTGTTAAGGTTAAAATGCCGGTTTGTCATGAGAGGGCACGGTTTACAGAAATCAAGGAGAAGCTCAGGCTGATAAAGCCACCTTCCTTGAAACTTGGATAAATTGGCTTGTGATGCACGATGCTACTCTGACCCCGCGTACTCCTGATAAGTCTATCTTTAAATAAGAACTGAACTTATCTGGGTTAAAATGTCGATTGGGTAATGTGAGTGCCGGCTCACGGAAAGCGCGTACCTTCCAGTGGCTAATGCTAGTTTCATTGAAGAAGATATTTTGGTTTGGCGGCCTATGAAAGCCTTGGATTTTTTGTTGTTTGTTGCTTTGAACGTCTTTTTGAGATTTTTTCTTTTGTGACATAGTAATATATGGTGGAGAACCAAGAAGGCTTATAATGCCTTCTCAGTCTTATATGACATTAACCGGTGTTTATTGACCCGGCCTGGTTTTGACTAATAAGTCGCCAGTATGAAATAAAGATATATCCGGTGTTTATTGACCCTGTCCAGCTTTCTTCATAAGCCGGCCATCTCTAATAGTTACCAGTGCTCGGAGCTTTAGGCTATCACCCTTACTGCATTGGCTTGATAAACCAACAAGTGTGATCAAATATCACATGTATGATATATTTTTAATCATATATGATTATTATTTCAAGCAACCTTGGTTATAAATCATGATAAGTTCATGTTGGGGCAATATAACCCATCCAGCGGTAAACCGCCAGGACACTTTTTATCTGTTGTATGCAGGAACAGATTTCAAGATTGATAATATCATCAGGTATATATAGCATATCTTTGCATGACGGATAAAGAAGTATTATAAACAGCGCAATATGCACGATGGCATAATAGAACAAGAAGTTTAAAGCTAGCCTATTACAAGGCATTTGGAGCCTAAAAGGATAACTGTTTTCAGTCTCACATACAGTAGATGATAAACTGGCCCCGGTTCATGAATCTTGACCCGGTTGACTTGAAGGTTGCGACTCATCCCTTATCGGTTCTTCCTCCTCCACCGTCTGGAAGTTGGGTTTGGACCAGTCGAAGCCACGTACGTTGACAAATTCAGCCTCATCATCAATCAGGTCAGACGGATCAATCAGGTCAAACGAATCGGCGGGATTAAGTCCATCACTTTATATGAAGGAGTCGCCATCTTTTGATTATTTGCATCATAACCTGGCTGATACTTGGTGAGGTTGGTCTCTTCGGCAATTATTGTTGCATGAGGGAAAATATCCTTGACACAAGCAGCAAAGTCTTGTTGGTCGGAAGGAGTTCCATCTTCCTTGAGACTGGGATATCCGCTGGCTACGTCCGCCGGGTCTAATTCCGGTACCCAGGCATTAGCATGGCTTAGAGCTGTCACAACTCCGGTTCTAGCACAAGATCACTTGATTTCTTGGAACCTAGTGGGCAAGATGGACAACTTCTTCAAGACATCACTTAATAGATCCGGCACTTGATTTGCTGGGGAGATAGTGGCAAGAGTTCACTGAGCTCCAGTGTACAATTGTTCAACAAGCGTGTAAACCTCCTTGAGCTTTACCAGCGTATCTCGGCTCAGATTGCTGCTCCTAGGACCTGTAAAGTTTACACAATTGTTTAAGTGGCGGTATCTATTATGATGACAAAATACTCACTTTGAGTAAGTAACAAGGTGACTTACCAAAGATTGCAGAAACCATCCGAGACACACAGTTCTTTAAACCGGTGAGTTCAGCGGTAACCTCTTCCAGAGCCGCCTCGGCTTTCTCAGCCCGCTGCGTCAAGGCAGTCTTCTCATTTCCCCAAGCCTCTTTCTCCGCAGTAAAGCTGGTTTTCAATTTCTCTGCTTCAGACACACTCAACAGGAATTTAGATTCACCCTTCTTTGTCTCAGTCTCCTGAGCCGCCAGCCGGGTCTTGGCCTCGGACAATTGAGCTTCCAGTTCAGTGGTTGCAGCCTGCATATAGTATAAGTTCGTTAAGTTTCATGGTAGGTTATAAAAAATAAGTCCCAAGTGATTTGCAAGCAACAACACTTGGCACTTGGGGTGGGGGGCTAATGTCTGTCAGCGCAAAGTCTTCAAAGGAATTGGCTCTTTCTAGAAAGTCCCAAGTGATTTGTGAGCAATAACACTTAGCACTTGGGGGCTAATGCATATTGCTTGTGTTCCTGTTAAAGATGAGTCGGGTGTGCTATTGATAGACCCAGCTGACTCATGAGGGATATCTAGTCAAGTTTTGGTCTCTTGCATAATGACTAATAGGAACTGCTCACCCATACTGATTAAGCCGGCCCTTGGGGACTACGGATCCAAAGTTGTGCTATCATCAGAATCATTTAAAAGTTTGTTAATCGGACTTGAAGGAAGTCTATAACAAGAAGTTTATAAACATTTCAAGTCTACAGATCATTCAAGTTTATCATGATCAGAAGACTTGGGGGCTGGCAGGGTATAGATATAAGCCGGATAACATACCCGATACTTTTGGTGCATCGGTTTGACGATCTCAATTTCTAAATCACGGCTGGAGTGTGATAACCCACAAGTATAGGGGAACGCAACAGTTTTCCAGGGTAGAGTATTCAACCAAAATTTATTGATTCGACACAAGGGGAGCCAAAGAATATTCTCAAGTATTAGCAACTGAGTTGTCAATTCAACCACACCTGGAAACTTAACATCTGCAACAAAGTGTTTAGTAGCAAAGTAATATGATAGTAGTGATAACGGTAGCAAAAGGTAACAGTAGAAAAAGTAATGTTTTTGGTATTTTGTAGTGATGATAGCAATAGCAACGGAAAAGTAAATAAGCAAAGAACAATATATGGAAAGCTCGTAGGCAATGGATCGTTGATGGAGAATTATGCCGGATGCAGTTCATCATGTAACAGTCATAACCTAGGGTGACACAGAACTAGCTCCAGTTCATTGATATAATGTAGGCATGTATTCCGAATATAGTCATATGTGCTTATGGAAAAGAACTTGCATGACGTCTTTTGTACTACCCTCCCGTGGCAGCGGGGTCCTTACGGAAACTAAAGGATATTAAGGCCTCCCTTTAATAGAGAACCGCAATAAAGCATTAACACATAGTGAATACATGAACTCCACAAACTACGGTCATCACCGGTAAGTATCCCGATTATTGTCACTTCGGGGTTAACGGATCATAACACATAATAGGTGACTATAGACTTGTAAAATAGGATCAAGAACACTCATATATTGATGAAAACATAATAGGTTCAGATCTGAAATCATGGCACTCGGGCCCTAGTGACAAGCATTAAGCATAGCAAAGTCATAGCAACATCAATCTCAGAACATAGTGGACACTAGGGATCAAACCCTAACAAAACTAACTCGATTACATGATAGATCCCATCCAATCCATCACCGTCCAGCAACCCTACGACGGAATTACTCACGCATGGCGGTGAGCATCATGAAATTGGTGATGGAGGATGGTTGATGAAGACGATGGCGACGGATTCCCCTCTCCGGAGCCCCGAACGGACTCTAGATTAGCCCTCCTGAGAGGTTTTAGGGCTTGGCGGCGGCTCCATATCGTAAAACGCGATGATTTCTTCTCCCTGATTTTTTTCTCATCAAAACTCAATATATGGAGGTGGAGTTGGAGTCGGAGATGCAACAGGGGGCCCACGAGGTAGGGGGCGCGCCCCCCACCCTTGTGCCAAAACGGTGGGCCCCCTTGCCTTCATCTTTGCCAGGTATTTTTCTTATTTTCTGAAAAGTTTCTCCATGAAGTTTCAGGTCATTCCGAGAACGTTTGCTCCTGCACATAAATAACACCATGGTAATTCTGCTGAAAACAATGTCAGTCCGGGTTAGTTCCATTCAAATCATGCAAGTTAGAGTCCAAAACAAGGGCAAAAGTGTTTGGAAAAGTAGATACGTTGGAGACGTATCAACTCCCCCAAGCTTAAAACTTTGCTTGTCCTTAAGCAATTCAGTTGACAAACTGAAAGTGATAAAGAAAAACTTTTACAAACTCTGTTTGCTCTTGTTGTTGTAAATACGTAAAGCCAGCATTCAAGTTTTCAGCAAAGATTATAACTAACCACATATGCAATAACGCATAGGTCTCAAGTTTACTCATATCAATAGCATAATCAACTAGCGAGCCATAATAATAAAACTTGGATGACAACACTTTATCAAAACAATCATAATATGATATAACAGGATGGTATCTCGCTAGCCCTTTCTGAGACCGCAAAACATAAATGCAGAGCACCTTTAAAGACCAAGGATTGACTAGACATTGTAATTCATGGTAAAAGAGTCAAGTCATGCTCAATGTAAACTAACAATAATGAATGCAAATGGCAGCAGTGCTCTCCAACTGGTGCTTTTTAATAAGAGGATGATGACTCAGCATAAAAGTAAATAGATAGGTCCTTCGCAGAGGGAAGCAGGGATTTGTAGAGGTGCCAGAGTTCGGTTTTGAAATAGAGGTGAATAATATTTTGAGCGGTATACTTTCATTGTCAACATAACAACCAAGAGATGGTGATATCTTCCATGATACACACATTATAGGCGGTTCCCAAACAGAATGGTAAAGTTTATACTCCCCCTTCCACCAACAAGCATCAATCCATGGCTTGCTCAAAACAACGAGTGCCTCCAACTAAGAAGAGTCCCAGGGGGATTTTCGTTTGCAATTATTTTGATTTAGTTTGCATAAAGCATGGGACTGGGCATCCCGGTGACCAGCCATTTATCTCGTGAGTGAGGAGCGGAGTCCACTCCTCTTGAGAATAACCCGCCTAACATGGAAGATACAGAGAGCCCTAGTTGATACATGAGCTATTCAAGCATACAAAATAGGATATTTATTTGAAGGTTTAGAGTTTGGCACATACAAATTTACTTGGAACGACAGGTAGATACCGTATATAGGTAGGTATAGTGGACTCATGTGGACTAACTTTGGGGTTTAAGGGATTGGATGCACAAGCAGTATTCCCACTTAGTACAGGTGAAGGCTAGCAAAAGATTGGGAAGCGACCAGCTAGAGAGCGACAACAGTCATGAACATGCATTAAAATTAATCAACACCGAATGCAAGCATGAGTAGGATATAATCCACCATGAACATAAATATCGTGAAGGCTATGTTGATTTTGTTTCAACTACATGCGTGAACATGTGCCAAGTCAAGTCACTTAAATCATTCAGAGGAGGATACCACCCTATCATACCACATCATAACCATTTTAATAGCATGTTGGCACGCGAGGTAAACCATTATAACTCATAGCTAATCAAGCATGGCACAAGAAACTATGATCTCTAGTTGTCATTGCAAACATGTTTATTCATAATAGGCCGAATCAAGAACGATGAACTAATCATATTTACAAAAACAAAAGAGGTCGTGTTCATACCAGCTTTTCTCATCTCAGTCAGTCCATCATATATCATCATAATTGCCTTTCACTCGCATGACCGAACGATGTGAATAATAATAATAGTGCACGTGCATTGGACTAAGCTGGAATCTGCAGGCATTCAATAAACAGGAGAAGACAAGGCAATATGGGCTCTTTTGTCAGATAAACAATAATGCATATAAGAGCCACCTCAACAATTTAATCATGGTCTTCTCCTATTGACCCCAAAGAAAAGGAAAGAAATAAAACTATTTACACGGGAAAGCTCCCAACAAGCAAAAGATGAACATGAAATATTTTTGGGTTTTCTTTTTAATTACTACTACAAGCATGAAAAGTAAATTAATTAAAAGCTACAACTATTTTTTTTGTTTTTTTCTTAAGGTTTATTAAACACACAAGAAGAAAGCATAAAAAGGAAAATATCCTAGCATGGATGATACAATGAAAAAGTATGAGCACCGACATCTAGCAATGAGTGTGTGAACATAAATGTAATGTCGGTGGGAAATACGTACTCCCCCAAGCTTAGGCATTTGGCCTAAGTTGGTCTATGGCCATGGCTGGCCTGGCGGATATCCATAATAATAGTTGTTGGGGTCGTACTATGATGAGGAAGATGAAGGCTCAGATTGCCACTCGCTGACAATCATCTCCGGATCCCACTGGTAATAAGACTACCGTGAAGGATCAAATTGTGGTTCCGGCTCTAGCTCCTCGGCTGGTGCAGGGTTCCGGTAGGCGTGGATAACTGTCAACAAAACAAGGTACGTGCCTACAGTCAAATCAAACAAAGAAGGAGCAGGCAAGGTAATAGTCTCTGGATGATGTTTATTAAAGAACAATTGATATTTAAGCTCTCCTTCCCTATTCTTAACAATAGAATCATGTGCCACCATACTTTTATAATCTAGATAAACACGGGGCATCACTTTTTTTCCTTCTCAGCATGCCTAATAGGAATGTTAAAATGTGCAGCTAGGTGTGTAGCATAGATGCCTCCAAAGATGGGGCCCTTGGTACGGTTCAGACTTAACCGTTTGGCAATGATGCTACCCATACTAAGAGAGTTATCACCGTATAAACCGTGCTGCAAAATGTCAGGGATACTCAGGTTTCCACAGTTTCTGCTACCAATTAAGCAACGACTAGCAAATAATGCAAAGTAGCGTAAAACAAGAAAGTGCATGCTAGTGATTCGTGCATCGGAAACCTTCCTTGTTTCCCCTACAGTGATAGTTTCAATAAATCCCTCCACATCATCACGATGTGGTTCTTCTGTCTTGCCCTCAAAAGGGACTAAACAAATCCCACAAAAATCATAAAGTGACATCTCCTTATGCTCATCATATAAATGAAATTCCACCGTAGGTGGTGAGTTCCTAGAATGAAAATGAAAGTTTTGCACAAAGGTATTTGTGAGCAAGAGATACTGATTGCATTGGTCGTGGAGGAAAGCGGTAAGGCCTGCAGTCTGAGCCAACTCATGAAAATCTTCATAAATCCCATCTGCTCCTAAGAAATCCTCGGAAGGCCATTCACACGCCCGAACCTCCGTGGTGCGAGGCAGATTATATTTAGGCTTCGGTGCCTTTTCCTTCGAGCTTTGGCTCGATGAGCCCCTCAAAAGTCTCCTCATCATTTTCTGAAAAATTCTGAAATTTTTAGTAACTTCAAAATAAAAGTAAACCAAACTCAATTATATTTATAGTAACTACTCCTACAAGTGCCAAGGGCCTATATCATGCATCAAAACTACTTTTGACCATATAAATTTGACATGCAAGCTCAAGAATAGGGTCACCTAAGCAACAAAAATTTGCAATGAATAAAGCACTAGAACAAAAACTAATTGGACCAATGGAGGAGTCACATACCAAGGAACAATGTCCCCAAGCAGTTTTGTGAGAGGTGCTTTGAGCAAGGAGATCGAAAATGGCAGCAAAACGAGCTTGGACTCGGGTTTGAGTTGGTTATTCATGTTTGGGGGAGGAAGATGAAGTGTATGGGCGCAGGAATAAGTGGAGGGGGGCACCGTGGGCCCACGAGGCAGGGGGGCGCGCCCTAGAGGGGTAGGCGCGGCCTCCACCCTCGTGGCAAGGTGGCTGGCACCCCTGGTGTGTTCTTTGTTCCATAAATCCTCAAATATTCTAAAAAAAATCATATTTAATTTTCAGGGCATTTGGAGAACTTTTATTTTCGAGGTATTTTTATATTGCACGGATAATCAGATAACAGACAGAAAAATATTTATTTTTATTTTATTTAATATAAATAACAGAAAGTAAGAGTGGGGTAAAGAAGGTTGTGCCTTCTAGTTTCATCCATCTCATGATCATCAAAAGGAATCCACTAACAAGGTTGAACAAGTCTTGTTAATGAACTCATTCCGAATAACATGGAACTGGAGAAATTTCTAATAACACTAGGTTACCTCAACGGAGATATGCACATCCCCAATAATAAGAATATCATATTTCTTCTTGAAAGTAGGAAGAGGAAATTCAAAACCTCCAAATATAATCGATGGAATTTTTCCAATAGAGTTGATACTATGAACTTGAGGTTGTTTCCTCGGAAAGTGTACCGTGTGCTCATTACCATTAACATGAAAAGTGACATTGCCTTTAGTGCAATCAATAACAGCCCCTATAGTATTCAAAAGGCTCTTCCAAGAATAATAGACATACTATCGTCCTCGGGAATATCAAGAATAACAAAGTCTGTTAAAATAGTAACGTTTGCAACTACAACAGGCATATCCTCACAAATATCGACAGGTATAGCAGTTGATTTATCAGCCATTTGCAACGATATTTCAGTAGGTGTCAACTTATTCAAATCAAGTCTACGATATAAAGGGAGAGGCATAACACTAACACCGGCTCCAAGATCACATAAAGCAGTTTTGACATAGTTTCTTTTAATGGAGCATGGTATAGTGGGTACTCCTGGATCTCCAAGTTTCTTTAGTATTCCACCCTTAAAAGTATAATTAGCAAGCATGGTGGAAATTTCAGCTTCCGGTATCTTTCTCTTATTTGTAATAATATCTTTCATATACTTAGCATAAGGATTGGTTTTGAGCATATCGGTCAATTGCATACGCAAAAAGATAGGTCTAATCATTTCAGCAAAGTGCTCAAAATCCTCATCATCCTTTTTCTTGGATGGTTTGGGAGGAAAAGGCATGGGTTTCTAAACCCATGGTTGTTGGGGATATTACTACCAGTATGACCCGCCCAGGAGGGGCCGGGTCAGCCCTAATGGCGGGTTACATAAGAAGCCCGATAAACATTCAAGATGATAGTTTACTAAATGTATAGAAGGCCCAAAGGCCTGGGGCCAGCTTAAGGCCTGATACTGTAAACCGCCATATGTAAGGAAAGACTTGTAAAGAAAGGCATGTAAAGGAAGTCACCGAGCCGGACACGATTATGAGCCGGCCAGGACTCTGTAGGCCACCAGGCGTCAACCCGTGTATATAAGGGGACGACCCGGTGGTAGTTTAGGGAAAAAACAACCAAGTCAATAACCAAGCCAGCGAGTTAAGCCTCTTGGAGATCGAAACTTCAAAAATACCAATCCCAACTAGACTTAGGCTTTTACCTTCATCGTAAGGGGCCGAACTAGTATAAAAACTCTCTCGTGTGTCCTTTGTCCCGATCAACCCCTTTAAGCTTCCTAGTGCGATGGCCCTACGACTAAGTCCTTGCTCTAGGACATCTGTCGTGTCAACTCCACGACAGTTGGCGCCCACCATGGTGCCAGCGCACGATGGATTTGAGTTCTTAAAGGGCAACTTTGAAGGGCTCAAGGGATACGCTGTGGGCCGGATGACCAAGAGTCGTCGCGGCAAACTCTACATCGACGACGAAGGCTGGGGCCCCGAGGCCGGCTCGATCGAGTATGGGTACCGGGCCCCCTTTAGCAGAATTCACGTCTTCATCGGCCGGATCGGCGAGTCAGGCCCTGAGCCGGACGTCCACATCAACCTCATCGAAATGGCTCAGCGCGCCGGATTCGCCCGTGTTCAATCTGTCATGAAACATGCCTTCGTAGGCTGCATCCATGGCGGTGAATACTCCGAAGGATCGATGGAAGGCGGAGAGACGGCCATCTGCTCTGATACTGCATCATCAATAGGTGAGACGGACTCGTTGTACCAACTGCAAGACGGCATGCTTGGGGGTTGTTCTGATGGCAGCAGTATTCCGGACCCCCTTGAGTCGCCGAATTGGGCCGGAGTCTTCATGGCGGGAACACAGCCCGGCAGAACTCCACCGCAGCGGCAGTAGCAGCTACCGGGTCGGCAGCAGCCGGGTCAGGAGACCCCGCGTGCCCCCCGGCTCAGGTTCTAATGGACCTCATGGATAAGTTGCCGACTCTGTTAACCGCTATGGTAGAACCGGCGGATAAAGCCCAGCACGACGCAGAAGTGGCATGCGTGCAGGAGGAGATGGTGCAAGCTAAAGAAAATCTAGCCGCGGAGGAAACCCGGATGGCAGCAGATCGAGCAGCTCCGGATGCTCATGCTCAGCAGCTTCAAGAAGAAACTTTCCGACTCTCGATGGATCTTAATGCATCAAACGAGGTCATGAAGAGGAGGCATCAGAAAACTCAGTCGTGTCTGCCTCTAACGCTAGATCCGAGGAACCTGTTCCATACACCCGGAGCTGGGGGAGCAACCCGCCAGAGGCAAACCGGGTCACAACACCCGGTGCACCAGTTCAGCCACGCACCATGGAGCCGCCTCGCATGAATAAAGCTCCTCCTCGTTATGTATCAACACCTCCGGGTCACTTCTCTAACCCTATGGAAAAATCTCATCGCAGCGTCGGCTTGTTTGGCAGCTCTCCCAATGGAAGGTGACTCGCCAGCAGCAATTGAAACCCGGAGGGTAAGAGAACTACTACAGACAGCTTTGGCCCAGCAAGATGCATACTCCTATAGTCGAGACAGGATTCATTCAACTCCTCGCCCAAGCCGGAGCCCGAGTTACAGTAGGCACATGGAGTCTGCAGAGATGTCAAGTAATGCTCAACGCCACAACTGGCCATATAGGAATAAGCCGGCGCAGGATGGAGCCCTTAACTTGGTGGATCAGGAGAGGATTCGACAAGAGGCGGAATGGGAGGCTCAGATAGCAGCAGAGCAGGCGGCTCACCAAACCTTTCTGGCTTATCCAACAACCTCGGTTGAGGCAGGAGTGGCCACAAGAACCGGAGGCGTACCTTTCCTGGTTCCAGCCATACGCAATGAGCGGTTGCCCAAGGATTTCAAGGGGCCTCGTAAGGTGCCTAATTACACGGCTGACCTACAGCCGGGGGCTTGGGTTGAGAGTTATGAGATGGCTATGGAGCTGTTGGAGGTTAGCGATGCTGCAATGGCCAAGTATTTTACCATGATGTTGGATGGAACGGCTCGGACCTGGTTGAAGGGATTGCCACCCAATTCTATCGGCTCATGGGCAGAGTTGAAAGCATGGTTCATCCAGAACTTTAAGGACACGTGTAAGCAGCCAATGTCGATTGTGGACCTGGCCAATTGCAAGCAAGAGGATGGACAATCTACAACCCATTGGGTGCGCCAGGTCAAGGAGATAATACATTCATCTGATAAGATGGATGCCGGCTCAGCAGTTTTGATGTTGGAGAAAAATTGCCGCTTTGAACCTCTGAAGCAGAAGTTGGGGTGGCTTAAACATGACTGTAATGACATGGGGACGTTGATGGCAGCTCTTGTCAAGTATGCCGATTCTGATACCACCAAGGACCTGGTATCTGATGAAGAAAATGCAACGAAGGGAAAGAAGAACGGCAATGGCAAGGGTCACTAGCATAACCTGGCGAATCAGGGAGGTAATAAACGTAAGGCTGATGAGTTTGTTGCTAATACTAATGCGCAGGGTGGTAATCAGCGACGGAAGGGTAGGCAACTCCCTCGATCGGGTGGGTTAGGCCCCACCCTTGAGAAGTTGTTGAATGAACCTTGCCCAAAACACTGCACCCGGGAGAAACCAGCCACCCACTTGTGGAAGGATTGCACGATCATGAAGGCATTTAAAAATTCAAACACATTTGATGGGGGTCACGGCCTAGGTGGCGGCTCAGGTGGAGGCGGCTTTCAGGGCCCGGGCGCCGGTTCAAGCGGAGGACGTTTTCACGGTCAGGGTTATCCTGGTCACCAGGGAGGATATAATCAGCAACACGGCCAAGGGAATCAACAGCAGCAACAATCCGGCTATCAGAGCAACCCGAAGCAGTTGAGTAGCAGACAGTATCATGTCTTTACTACTAGTTTATGTAAGAGGGACCAGAAACTCCACAAGAGGGCCGTCAATGCCGTTGAACCGGCAATTCCACGTTATCTACGTTGGTCAGAGCAGCCTATTGTGTGGAGCAGATAGGATCACCCACCCCGGGTTGATAATCCGGGTCACTTGGCTTTGGTGGTGGCACCTCAAGTTGGTGGGTACAAGTTTACTAAGGTGCTCATGGATGGAGGCAGCAGCATCAACATCCTCTACTATGAGACATTCCGCCGGATGGGATTGACGGATAAAAATCATAAACAATCCAACACTGTTTTTCATGGTGTGGTACCTGGTAAATCGGCATACCCAGTTGGTAAGATTGAGATGGAAGTAGCCTTTGGGGATGAGTATGACTCCAGAGCAGAAAAATTAACCTTTGAAGTGGTTAAGATCAAAAGCCCATATCATGCTCTGTTTGGGCGGCCGGCTTATGCCAAGTTCATGGCTCGGCCGTGTTACGTATATTTGCAGCTCAAGATGCCGGGTCACAAGGGCACCATTACAGTACATGAGAGCCGTAAGATAGCCTTGGAATGTGAAGAAGGTGATGCTTCCTATGCTAAATCCATTTGTGCAACAGAGGAGTTGAAATTCTACAAGGATCATGTTGACCCGGCGGACATGACGTCATTAAAGAAACCAACAACAGAGCATGAGCCGGATTTGAAATTCAAGTCAGCTGATGACACTAAGATGGTTGACTTTGTGCCTGGCGATTCATCCAAACAGTTCATCATCAGCGCAAACTTGGATTCGAAATATCGAGTTCATCCATGAGAACCGGGACATCTTTGCATGGAAACCTTCAGACATGCCGGGTGTCCCGAGAGAACTCGCTGAGCACACTCTTAATATTGATCCAAAGTTCAAACCTGTCAGATAGTTTCTCCGATGTTTCAATGAAGAAAGGCGCAAGACCATCGGAGAAGAGGTGGCCCGGCTCTTGGCAGCCGGGTTCATTGTGGAGGTATTTCACCCCGAATGGTTAGCTAACCTGGTGCTGGTACTCAAGAAGAATGGCACCTGGCGTATGTGTGTGGATTACACAGATTTGAACAAGGCTTGTCCGGCTGATCCTTTTGCTCTCCCCCGTATTGATCAGATCATTGATGCTACGGCGGGTTGCGCATGGTTGAGTTTCTTAGATGCTTATTCCGGTTATCATCAGATTAAGATGGCAGTCAAGGATCAAGAAAAAACAGCTTTTATAACTCCTTTTGGAGCTTTCTACTATGTGTCTATGCCTTTTGGGCTTAAGAGTGCCCAGGCGACTTACCAGCGGTGTGTGCAGAATTGTCTTCACGATCAAATTGGGCGCAATGTTCATGCTTATGTGGATGACATAGTGGTGAAATCCAGGGAAGAAGAAACCTTGGTCACAGACCTGAAAGAGACTTTTGATAATCTTTGGGTTTACAAAATGATGCTTAACCTGGCCAAGTGTGTTTTTGGAGTGCCAGCCGACAAGCTCTTGGGTTTTCTGGTGTCTAACCGAGGTATTGAAGCTAACCCGGAGAATATCAAGGCAATTACATCTCTAGCCAAACCAACCTGCGTCAATGATGTTCAGCGACTGGCGGGTCACGTGGCTGCTTTGAGCCGGTTCATAAGCCGGTTAGGGGAAAAGGCTATGCCTCTGTATCAGTTGATGAAGAAAACGGATGTTTTTGTTTGGAGTGATGCTGCGAACGCTGCTTTTGAGGATCTGAAGGCACAACTGGCTGAGCCGCCGGTCCTGGCTGCTCCAATTGAGAAAGAGCCGCTATTGTTATATGTGGCTGCCAACTCATGGGCTGTTAGTGTGGCTATGGTGGTAGAGCGCAGGGAGGCTGGCAAAGAGCATCCGGTTCAGCAGCCGGTTTATTATGTCAGTGAAGTGCTAATTGAGTCTAAGCAATGATATCCACATTGGCAGAAGCTTGTTTATGGGGTATTCATGGCAAGCGGAAGCTTAAGCATTACTTTCAGGGACATCCAGTCACTTGGTTAGCTCTGCTCCTTTGGGAGACATTATTCAAAACAGAGAAGCCACGGGGCGAGTCGCCAAGTGGGCAATTGAGCTTGGATCTCATGGGTTGAAGTATGTTCCACGTACTGCAATTAAGTCTCAAGCCCTGGTTGACTTCATCAATGACTGGACAGAGATGCAGATGCCGGAAGAGAAGCCGGACAACACATATTGGACTATTCATTTTGATGGATCCAGGCAATTGGAAGGCTCGGGGGCTGGAGTCGTATTAACTTCGCCACGAGGTGATAAATTTTGTTATGTGTTACGGTTGATGTTTCCATGCACTAACGACGCAGCAGAGTATGAAGCCTTGCTCCATGGTCTACGAGTGGCAAAGGAGATGAGCTTGAGCCGGGTCAGATGTCTTGGTGACTCAGATCTAGTGGCTCAACAGGTATCTGGCAAGTGGGATTCCAAAGACCCTCTCATGGCGGCTTATTGCCGAGAGGTCGATGCTGTTGTAGGATATTTTAAAGGTTATCAGGTGGAACACATTGACCATCGAAAGAACAAAGCGGCTGATGCTTTAAGCCGGCTAGGGTCTCAGCGTAAGCCGGTGCCACCCAACACCTTTTTGGATGTTTTGCATAACCCCTCTGTCAAGTTGCCCACAGAAGAAGATTTAGCTGTTCCTGACCCAGAGGCGCAGTTGGTAGCGGCTCTTCATGTCATCCCGGATTGGACGATGCCTTTCTTGGCTTACATGACCCGGGGAGAGTTGCCAGCGGATGAGACCCTGGCTCGGCAGATAACCCGGCGATCTAAGTCCATGACGATTTCGGATGGAGAGTTGTTTCATCGCAGTGTTTCCGGAGCATTTCAACGGTGTGTTTCCCCTGAAGAAGGTCAAGAAATCCTTCGTGAGATCCATGAAGGCGATTGCGGTCATCACGCCGGGTCAAAATCTTTAGTGGCCAAAGCGTTTCGTCACGGTTTTTACTGGTTGACGGCTCACGCTGATGTAGAAGATCTGGTCAGTAGATGTGATGGAAGTCAAAAATTTGCACGACGAGCGCATGTGCCGGCTCAAGAGCTCTAGATGATTTCAATCACTTGGCCGTTTGCGGTCTGGGGGCTTGACATGGTGGGACCTTTCAAAAGGTCTAAGGATAAAAAGACACATCTCTTGGTGGCAGTTGATAAGTTCACCAAATGGGTTGAGGCGGAGCCTATGAGTAAGTGTGATGCAGCCACGGTGGTTCAGTTCATGAAAAAAGTAATCTTCTGTTTCAGTTTTCCAGACAGTATTATCACAGATAATGGCACTAATCTGTCCCAAAGGGCTATGGAGGAGTTTTGTCAGCGAGAGCACATCTGGCTTGATGTTTCTTGTGTAGCTCATCCTCAATCCAATGGTCAAGCTGAGAGAGCCAATCAGGAAATTCTGAAAGGGCTAAAACCCCGGCTTATGGTTCCTTTACAGCGAACGCCGGGTTATTGGGTAGAGGAATTACCCTCAGTGTTATGGAGCATCAATACTACGCCCAACAGGTCTATGGGTTACACACCCTTCTTCATGGTTTATGGAGCAGAAGCAGTGTTGCCTAGTGACATTCGTCATGACTCGCCCCGTGTGGCGGCTTATGTTGAAGCTAACAATGAAAAAGCCAGACAGGATGCACTTGACTTGCTGGATGAAGAAAGGGACTTAGCAGCGGCACGGTCAGCAATTTATCAACAGGACCTGCGTCGTTATTGTGAGGGACTCACGGGAAGATATCACAACACAACTCTACAAATAAAATAAGTCATACAAGCATCATATTACAAGCCAGGGGCCTCGGGGGCTCGAATACAAGAGCTCAATCATAGACGAGTCAGCGAAGCAACAATATCTGAGTACAGACATAAGTTAAACAAGTTTGCCTTAAGAAGGCTAGCACAAACTGGGATATAGATCGAAAGAGGCGCAGGCCTCCTGCCTGGGATCCTCCTAAACTACTCCTGGTCGTCGTCAGCAGGCTGCACGTAGTAGTAGGCACCTCCCGAGTAGTGGTAGTCGTCGTTGACAGCGGCGTCTGGCTCTTGGACTCCAACGTCTAGTCGCAGCAACCGGGTATAGGAAAGGGGAAAAAGGGGGAGAAAAGCAACCGTGAGTACTCATCCAATTTACTCGCAAGCAAGAGCTACACTACAAATGTATGCATTGGTACCAAATGGAATAAGGGTATCATATGTGGACTGAACTGCAGAAAGCCGGAATAAGAGGGGGATAGCTAATCCTGTCGAAGACTATGCTTCTGGTAACCTCCATCTTGCAGCAGAAGAAGAGAGTAGATGGTAAGTTCACCAAGTAGCATCGCATAGCATAACCCTACCCGGCGATCCTTTCCTCGTCGCCCTGTTAGAGAGCGACCACCGGGTTGTATCTGGCACTTGGAAGGGTGTGTTTTATTAAGTATCCGGTTCTAGTGGTCATAAGGTCAAGGTACAACTCCAAGTCGTCATGTTACCGAAGATCACGGCTATTCGAATAGATTAACTTCCCTCCAGGGGTGCACCACATTTCCCAACACGCTCGATCCCCTTTGTCCGGACACACTTTTCTGGGTCATGCCCGGCCTCGGAAGATCAACACGTCGCAGCCCTACCTAGGCACAACAGAGATGTCCGCACGCGGTATAAATCCTATGGCGCAGGGGTCTGGGCCCATCGCCCATTGCCACCTGCACGTTGCGTACGCGACCGGTGAGCAGACCTAGCCTCCCTTATACAAGAGTAGGCGTTCCAGTCCAACCCGGCGCGCGCCGCTCAGTCGCTGACGTCACGAAGGCTTCGGCTGATACCACGACGTCGAGTGCCCATAACTGTCCCCGCGTAGATGGTTAGTGCGTATAGGCCAGTAGCCAGACTCAGATCAAATACCAAGATCTCGTTAAACGTGTTAAGTATCTGCGAACGCCGACCAGGGCTAGGCCCACCTCTCTCCTAGGTGTTCTCAACCTGCCCTGTCACTCCGCCACAAAGTAGCAGTCGGGAGCCGTCGTGAACCCAGGCCCACCTCTACCGGGATGGAGCCACCTGCCCCTTCAGCCCCCATCTCCGTAAAGTATCATGAGTAATGTAACAATATAAAGTATATAGTATATGCCCGTGATCACCTCCCGAAGTGATCACGGCCCAGTAGTATAGCATGGCAGACGGACAAGAGTGTAGGGCCACTGATGGAACACTAGCAACCTATACTAAGCATGTAGGATTGCAGGTAAAGGTATCAACAAGTGTAGCAACAATGACATGCTATGCAGCGGAATAGGATTAATCGAAAGCAGTAACATGCTACACTACTCAAATGCAAGAAGTAGAGAGAAGGAGTAGGCGATATCTGGTGACCAAGGGGGGGCTTGCATGGTTGCTCTGGCAAGAAGGGTTCGTCATCGATGTAGTCGATCACAAGGGTACCGACAGCGGTCTCGGGGTTTACCGGAAAGAAGTAACGGAGGGGAACACAATAAATAATAGAGCAATCAAAGCATCACAAAGCATAACATGGCAATACGTGGTGCTAGAGGTGACCTAACGCAGTATGAGGTGATACCGGCGAAGGGGGAAAACATCCGGGAAAGTATCCCCGGCGTTTCGCGTTTTCGGACAGATGAACCAGAGGAGGAAAGTTGCGTGTTTGCTATGCTAGGGATGCGTGGCGGACGAACGGGCTGCGTATTCGGATTCATCTCGTCGTTCTGAGTAACTTTCATTTACAAAGTATTTTCATCCGAGTTACGATTTATTTTATATGAATTTTCAACGATTTAAACAATTTCTGGAATTAAATTAAGTTCGAAATAAATAAATAAAAACAGAATACTTTTGTCACCTACTGCTACCCTAGTATGTGAGTATGACAGTGGGGCCAGTGGGGTTGGGTTGACCCGGTCAAAGGTTGATTGGTCAACACATGAATAGTGTAAGTGGGTCCCGCATGTCATTGTCTTTAGTTTTAATAAAATGGTAATTAACCAGGGGTGGTCCCACATGTCATTGTTTTAATAACTTCCAAAAGATCTATCTAATCTAATTAGATGGGACCCACTTGTCATTAGCTAATAGGCTAAATTAGCACTAAACTACTACTAAACTAAACCTAGACTAATTAAACAAGGGCCGGCCATTAACCCAGTCGGCCATACGCATGGCCATGTACAGGGGGCTTGGCCAGGAGCTACAACAGCAGATGGTAGTAGTAGCAAGTGAGCCGTAGCAGCTAATAACAAGCAGCGGCAGTAGTAATCAGCAGCACGCGGCGGCAGCAGTACACAGCGGCAGCAGCAAAGCATCAACAGAAACAAGTAGAGCAGCCTGGCGTCCAGCAGCAGCAGTGAACGCGTGCGGAGGCAGCGGCTCGCGAGCAGCAGTAGTTCAACAGCGAGCAACGCAGACGCGGCGAGGAGCTGGCGAGGGCGCGCGTGGGAGGTGGCAGGGGTGTGGCCCGGGCGAGGCGGGCTCGCGCGCAGGCAGTGGCGCGAGGCCATGTTTGGGCAGGCGCTCGCGGGTGCGCGGCCAGGGTGCGGTCGGACGGAGCTGCAGCCACAGCGGCAGAACGACGGCCGAACAGAGGGGAAACAAGGGGGACGGGAGTGGCGCTCACAGGGGGAGGCGGACGACACGTTCGGCGTGGCGGAGGACCTCCGGTGAGGCAGATCGGGTGCGGGGCAATGACGGCTGTAGATGAGGAAGTCGCTCGATCCCATCGGAGTAGTGTGGTCGTCGTGGTTCCCGTGTACGGATGCGACGTAGTCGAGGATGACGAAGCTCCTCGACATCTTGGCGCGGCGAGGGTAGGCTGGTGGCCGCGGGATCGACGAAGGCGAGGCGACGACTGTGCTCGGTGAAGAAGAAAACGAAGAGGAAAACGGGAGTGAGGGAAACAGGGGATGTCTAGGGTTTGCAGGGTCACTGGGTTCATCTTATAGCCGTCCAGGGGGGGATGGATGCTCAGCACGTGGAGATCCCCGGCCATGGACGTGCTTAGATCGTCCACGGGGTGTGCTGTGAACAGGAAGAAGAAGATGTGGTGAGTTGGGCTGTGCCTTGTACTATTTATGATGGGCCAAGTGCACACGAGACTTTCTTCTTTCTTTTCTTTTATGTTTTCTAATTTTCTCTAGTCACTGATTGGCTTTTGTAAAACATGTAACTAGTCACATAAATAACATTGCATTGTATGGCACTGCCACAAAAAGTTTGTGAGGCATTTGAAAAGCTTTGGAATTTATAATTTAATAGTGATTAAAATATTGTTTTGTCCCCTATTTTAATTGTTTTAGGGCATCTAAATATTATATAAAATGTTGGTCTTGTTTTTATAACTGCTTTGGGATTATTTTCAATATCATGAACTATTTTGTATAATTAACTTAAGAAGTAATTATTTGACTTTATTTTAATTTTAAATTTTGAATCAGATTTGAATCAATGCGAGATTAACAACAGTGACAGCGGTGACATGGCATACTAGCATGTGATTACTGCAGCTGAACTACCGGGGTGTTACAAATCTCCTCCACTACAAGAAATCTCGTCCCGAGATTTAGGAGCGGGAGTAAGGGGGAAGGGATTTGGTTAAGAAATTCTAACGAATCTTCTCTGTCTTGGTTGCTCTTCTGGAAGAAGTTGACCACATCCGTTGATGTCTTCATTCCTCTGCTTCAGGTTATCAGGATAAGTTATCAGCCTTTCTTGGTGAAATCCATCGTACTTACGAATAGGAAAGGGGCAGCCCAACAACGATAGAATGCTATCAGGGGAAATCATCTGGGGATTATCCCCTGAATGATCACACGAGTAACTCTCGAATTGGTCAAATGAAACACATCGAGAGCCGAGCAAGAAGGTACGGTAAGAAGTTTCCAGCGGTTAGTCAATCGTTCGATGTCTTAATCAGGGTATGAAAGGGGTTCAGAGCAGTGGAGATAGGTATCGTATCTGATACCAGAATAGATCATCTCTAGGAAGGTGACACGTGGACTACATACGGGGTCAAACGTGAAGAATACTTGGCAACATGGGTGTACAGGAGAGTCAGGTTTCGATGGAACTGTGGGTTAAAAGTAGAAGGAACAGTGACATCTTGCATAGTGATGCTGGCAAGGCACGTTAGAGGATAGCCTGTCAGTTATGTTGGCAACAACATCGGTACCAAGGGCGACGGACAAACGGAACCATTTTCCTGCTCGTTGAAATGAGGTGGATCAATAGGCAAAGTTCTCATCCATCGGTAGCTACCGAAATGTCATCAACAATAGGAACAGGGTCTTACTAACAGAATTGTACACCGAGGTGTTTACATAGACAGGAGAATATTACTGCTTAGATCATATAGATCGCAAGAAAGGTTAAACAAGACAATGGAAAGGAAAATGTGATTATCAGATTCAACAGAACAATGGAAAGGAAAATGTGTTTAAACACATATTTCGAGGGTATATCCTTCTCAAGGACAAGCATAGAAGTAATATCCATGACAAGATATAAAGAAGAAAACCCTTTAGGTCAGGTGAGAGAAATTTCATGACATTACCCATACAACGGTGTTTGGATATTTGAGAAAGAAATTTTTGCATTGCGCTTCCAATATTCTTGTTGATGAATGGAGTACCATAGACATGCTTCGAGATAGCATTGACATGGTCTCATGTAAAGGACAGACTTTGGATACACAACGGGTCCATTGAAAACAACTTATTTTACGAGTCTTACAATTTCCTCATGGAAGAATGGATAACCTTACTACTAAAAAAAGGAATCTATTACAATAGGTCCTACGGCCAAGTGTGCTAGGCATGACATCATCTTACCCGGTCATATAAAAGACTAGTGTTATAACTCTTGGGAATATGTTCTAACCATCATATCTGACCGAGATTCAGATATAATTGGTGTCGGGATACCTCAGGCTCAGGATGCCTGAGAAGAAAAGGTGCAAAACAAATTGACGAGACGACATTGTAAGATTCTCAGGAAATGTACTATGAAAGCGAGTTCCGAAACAAGAGTTCATTAGTAAACCATGGAGAGGATGATTAGGTGGCTGATGGACTCAGCGGTAATTCATCGAGATTTCCAAAAAAATGGATTTCCACAATTAAGTGAACGAGGTGATAGCATCAGACACACCTAATTATATAATGAGGTATGTACGATGGGAACATCCACAATTAAATATTGAATGAAAATGCACCTGAAAATATGGACCAAGTAGGACGATCAAAGTTAGAATGGTGATTCGATAACGAAACTATCAGCCATTCACTTCAAAACATAGGGTTGCTAGATTAAATTCTCACACTACAAGAAATATGTCAACTTATGACCTTCTGTCAGTGGCCCTCGAAGAATTGGTCATAAATTTATGACCATTTTAGACCAATTGGTCAAAAGCTGTCTGGGGGGCTCTAAACCCTAAACCATAACGACCATTTTGGTCACAAAGGTCATAATTTCATTAGAGGAAATGGTCGTAAAGCAAATAGCGCTAGTCCGCTGCCTTATTTCTAGTTGTTAACGACCAATATAGATGGTCATAGCCTTGTAAATTGTGGTGGGTTGCTATGACTAGGCGCCACCTCACCAGTTTTGCCTATGTGTCATGTCCATGTGGCAGTTTTTGCCCTAGCACTACTAGAAAAAGGGCTATAGATGGGATTGATACTAATGGCGCACCAGACAAGCGGTGCACCATTAGTATCAGCGGTGCGCCATTAGTATATACTAATGGCGCACCACCTACTGATACGCCATTAGAGTTGAAACTACTAATGGCGCACCCGGCCCGGGGTGCGCCATTAGTATCAAAAAAAAATTTAACTAGTGCGCCTGTCCAAACATACTAATGGCGTATCCAGACACAGTGCGCCATTACTAGTTGTAACTAGTAATGGCGCACCAGCCGGAAAGTGCGCCGCTAATGTTGTTTTTTTATTATATTTTGTATTCCCTTTTTTGCAAAACTACTAATGGCGCACTGCTCCACCGTGCGCCATTACTAGTTTAAACTAGTAATGGCGCACTGTGGGACAGTGCGCCATTAGTATTTTTTTTGCAAAACTACTAATGGCGCACCACCAGGAGGTGCGCCATTAGTAACCTGGATTACTAATGGCGCATTTGGGGTTGGTGCGCCATTAGTAAGTGGGCAGCAACAAGATATTTTGGACAGCCTCTCCTACCCACACTCACTTTCTCCCCACTTCATTCTCTCCACCTCCTCCTTGTCTCGGGTGCCTCCTCTTTTTCACCTCATTTCCACCATAGATTCATTCAATTTAAGTGGTTAAATTACCTTGTTTTGATAGGTAAGTAAGGGGGGAAGCTATATTTATGTTGTTCTCCCTACAACAATGTGCACATGCACTTTTTATGGCCTAGCTAGATCTATGTATGTTCGTGGTGTTGCATATGTTTGTGGTGTTGCATATGTGTTTGTGTTTGGAGGTGTACCGGTATTTGAAATTCGATAGTTGCCAATATTTTGCCGGAATGTTGATTCATTTCCGTTTCAGCGAGAATTTTGGCATTAAGCATTCTTTTTGGTCCTATTTTTAGGGAAAGTCATGCCAAATTTTCTCTTGGTTCTAAAATATCGTTTTGCTCTACCCCGCAGGCGACCATGGTCCGCATGATGACCGAAGGCATCGTGAATAGGTTTTTGAGGTCCGCGAAGGCCGAGATGCTTCAAAAGAACGAGACGGAGATAAGATGTCCGTGTCGAAGATGCAAGCTGAAGAGCCTTATTGCGGATCCAGAATCCGGGCAGGTGCAGGACCACCTGCTCTTGCGTGATTTCATGGATGGCTATCGGTGGCAAGGTGATGAAGATGACTACGAAGTCGTCCATGGGGGCCGGGAAAGAAATGAGGAAGGGCAGCAAGACAACCACCACGGCTCGGGCGGGCGAGAAGACGAAGAATCCCCAGGAGATGATCACGGCGGTGATGTTGTACATAGTCATCATGTAGAAGATGCAGGACATGATGATGAGGAAGATGCCGAAGCAGTCGACGAGCATGATCATGAAGATGATGATGCCGGCGGAGCAGACGACGCTGGACCATCGATGGGCTGGGTGCAGGACCCTCATATTCAAGAGTTGCTTCTCAAGCAGACGGATAACGCAAGAGCTGCCGCCCGAGAGAAAGCCAAGATGGATCAACTTGAGTTAGACGCGGTTACTCCATTGTATGAAGGATGCAGGCCCGAGGATACCCGCCTGAAAGTAACGCTCATGGCTCTGGAGATGAAGGTAAAACACAAAATGACCGACGCATGCTTCGACGAGAACATGTCATTCTGGCACGAACGTCTTCCCGAGGGGAACAAGTGCCCGACCAGTTTGGAGGAGGCGAAGAAAACCATGTGTCCTCTGGATTTACCGCACATGAAATACTATGTGTGCATGAACAATTGCATCATGTATCGGGACGAGCATGCGGAGTCTACCATATGTCCGGTGTGCGGCGTCACTCGATACAAGAAGAGGAAGAAAGCTCCTCGAAAAGTGGTGTGGTACTTTCCGATCACTCCTCATCTGCAGCGGTATTTCACGGACCCTAAGGTAGCAAAGCTCCTGCGTTGGCACGCGGATAGGGAGGAGAAGAAGCGAGAAGATGACGCAAATGATCCGGAGATAGATAAAAAAGACAAGATGCTGAGTCACCCTAAGGATGCGAGCCAGTGGCAAGCGTTGAACTTCGAAGACCCAGAATTTGGGAATGATCCAAGGAAGATCATGCTGGGCGCGAGCACCGATGGAGTCAATCCGTTTGGCAGCCAGAGAAGCACACATAGCACCTAGCCTGTGTTTGTGTGGATGTACAACCTTCCCCCCTGGTTGTGCATGAAGAGGAAGTACATTCACATGAGTATGCTAATTGAAGGACCGAAACAACCAGGGAACGACATCAATCTGTATCTGGGGCTGCTGAAAGAGGAGCTTGACACGATGTGGAAAATGCCAGCCAATACGTGGGACGCCGCAGAGAAAGAATATTTCCCTATGAGAGCCGCGCTGCTCACGACGGTGCACGACTATCTCAGTTACGGATATGTCGCGGGGCAGGTGGTCCACGGATTTTCTGGATGCGTCAGGTGCATGGATGACACAACGTATCGCCAGCTAGATAGAGATCCCGGGTCTTCAAAAACTGTGTTCATGGGACATCGAAGGTGGCTTCGCGACGATGACCCGTGGAGAAAACGCAAGGATCTGTTCGATGGTGAAACCGAACCCCGAGGACGCCCGCGTACGAGGAGCGGCGAGGAAATAGATGAGCTGTTGAAAAATTGGAAAGACTGCCCACTGTCGGGAAAGAAGCAAAAGGCGCCAGAGCCGGGAAAGAAGCAAAAGGCGCCAGAGCCGCTTCTGAAGGTATGGAAAACGAGGTCTGTTTTCTGGGACTTGCCGTACTGGAAGATCCACCATGTGCCTCACAACCTTGATGTCATGCATATCACGAAGGACGTGTGCGAGAGTCTGCTTGGTACCCTGCTCAACATGCCAGAGAGGACCAAAGATGGGCCGAAAGCAAGGGCAGACTTGAAATCAATGGGCATTAGGCAGGAGCTTCACGCTATATATGATGATCATGACGATGATGATGATGAGGCGAAGCAGGACACGAAAAGTCGTCGCAAAGGCAAGAAGGCCAAGAAGACCGGAAATGACTACCCTCCCGCGTGCTTCACTCTAAGTCAGGAGGAGATCGAGCAGTTTTTCACCTGCCTCGTAGGAGTAAAACTTCCTTACGGTTACGCGGGGAAGATAAGCAGATACCTAGACCCAGTGAAGCTGAATTTCAGCTGGATGAAGTCTCACGACTGTCATGTTCTGATGACGCAGATACTTCCAGTTGCAATCCGTGGGATCATGGATGCGCACGTCCGTGAAACCCTATTTGGCCTATGCAACTTTTTCGACATCATCTCTCGGAAGTCTGTTGGCGTGAGGCAACTCAGAAGGCTACAGGAAGAGATTGTGGTGATACTATGCGAGCTTGAGATGTACTTCCCGCCCGCATTCTTCGACGTTATGGTGCATCTGCTGGTCCATATCATGGACGATATCATCCAACTCGGGCCGACGTTCCTGCACAGCATGATGTCATTCGAAAGGATGAATGGTGTCATCAAAGGATACGTTCGCAACATGTCACGTCCAGAGGGAAGCATAGCCAGGGGCTTTCTGACCGAAGAGTGCATCTCCTACTGCACGAATTATCTAGGCATCGAGAACCCCGTTGGTCTGCCCGTCAACAGGCACCTCGGCAGGCTCGCTGGATGGGGTCACCGTGAGGGTCGTCGCGAAATGCATGTCGACTTCGAGGGTCGACTCGCCGACTTTGAAAGAGCAAACCTAGTCGCGCTACAACACATAGACGTGGTCGATCCTTGGGTGGTAGAGCACAAAACCTTTATTAAGAAGACATACAATGACCGAGGCCAACAGAGGACGGACGGAGATATACTCAAAGAGCACAACTCATGTTTCACGCATTGGTTCAAGCAGAAGCTTCTGTCGTACCCTTTACATGAGGATTCTTCCGCGGAAGAACAACTCATATTCGCCTTGTCACAGGGCGCCGAGCACAACCTGATGACCTATGAGGCGTACGATATCAACGGCTACACATTCTACACCGAGGCCAAGGACATGAAGAGCGATGGTTATCAGAACTCCGGGGTAACGATGGAATCCTACACCGGTAACGACAAGGACAGATACTACAGAAGGATCGAGGATATCTGGGAGCTGAGCTACGCTGGTGAGAAGGTCCCGATGTTCCGTGTCAGATGGGCCAAGAGCGTCCTAAAAGAAGACCGGTATTTCACCACCATGGTTATACCTGAAGCCAAATCCAAGACTGCAGGCGCAAACGTCACCGCGAAAAATGAGCCATGGGTACTGGCTTCCCAAGTGGACCAATGCTTCTTCATTACCGACCCGTCAAAGCCCAGTCGTGTTGTCGTGAGGAGAGGCAAAAGGAAGATCATCGGAATGGATGGAGTAGCCAATGAGCAAGACTTCGACAAGTACGGCGACCCGAGGATCGAACATGACGACGATGATGAAGTAGCAGCATACACCACAAGAAGAAGCAGGACCACCCTACCTAAAGGACGTCCGTTCCACAGAAGAACTCCATTTGCGAAAAAGAAGGGCAAGAAGATTGTGAACAGATAGCTAGCTAAGATCGATTGTATTTAAATCGTAGCCTTCATTTCTCGATTGTATTTCATGCGCACTTTTTGAACTATCATGAATATTTTTAAATTTCATGGACACTCGATCTCGATCCCCCTCCATCTCGATCGCTATCCCACCTCGCCAGATCCGGTCCCCCTCGCCGCCGAGCACCCCCCGGTCCACCGGCCGCC